>NC_081413.1:286374566-286681519 GCF_030272615.1 Cryptomeria japonica
TTTCTATTTCTGCAACTAAGTAAATTCTAGAAATCAATAAATTTAACAATAACTTAATAAATCCAGAATTTATTAAATTAAAACCATAGAAATAATTATAACTACTTTAGGTTTTATTTCTGCAATTATATATGTGATTTTATTTTCTGCAACTATAATTATCTAGAATCCTTAAATTTAAATCATGAAATTTGGAATTTAAACTACAATATTTTTATTCACAACAACATGCATACAACCATTTATTCCTTTCTTTATTTCCTAGATTTATTTCACATGCAAAAAGGGGTAAAATAAATTTAGTTGCTTTCCCACATTATTAATATACTCAACAATAATTAAATTCAGAAAATAAACTTTAGAAAACTGTTTCAGAATTATGCATTTCATCTTTTACAATATAACAAATAACTATTACATTTCTAGGAATTACTTTAAAAGACACTATAGTCATTTTACAATTAGGTCACTCAACTTTTATAATGAGGATATTTTAAAACAGAATAGTAACATATTTCCAAATAGATTCTGCAACAATTAACTCCATCAAATTTTTCCACTTGTCCTAAACCCTTTCTTTCAACAACCTGCAAATAAGATCAAGGATATGACCATGGAGTGCTCACCTCCCAGCCTAGGCTAACTGGTAGCCACCCCCGAGCTCGGAGAACCAAGCCCTAGACGGGTAACAAACATGCAAACACAAAAGATAGAATACACACAAATTCAAACACACTCCCAACTCGGCTACACTACACCACACATTAGTGATGACCTTTTTAAGGGTGGTAGTGGACCAAGTACCCTGAGGAGAACTTCAAGTATGGAAAAACATGTAGCCACCTCATGGAAAACCAAATACATCAAGTATAGCAACCCCTTATTCCTTTTCCCCCCCAAGGCATTCATGCCTTATTTCCCCTCCTTATGACCCCCAATGCACAAACAAGCCATGCAGCAAGGGTCACATAAAATCCCTTGTGATCCCTCTCATAACGAGAGTCTCTCACTCGAGGGCTGTCACATCTACCACCCACAAGATCCTCCTCTCTCCCAAGAGTAAGAGGTCTTGATGACTCCCAAAAACACATACAATATATAACACAAAATACCAAATAAATTTCCAATAGAACATGCACGGAAACAAATCTTTTACACAACCATTACTTTCAAATACATGCAATAAGAAATCCATTATAGGAAGAATACAACCAATCTTAATCTACCCAAAGGTAGGTTATTTTTGTTGAGGATGAGCAGCCCAATTCCACGGTTCTTCTCTTTCTACCCTTAGTAAAATTCTCTATTCAACAATCTAGCTTATTCTTTTCACAATTCTCTTGTCTCCAAAAATGGAGAGTGGGTGATTACCCACAAATTTTCTAATTCTTGCTTAAGAAGCCCATTGTGAGAGTTCTCACAAGTTTCTAAAAACTAAAAAGGAAGGTAAGGTAAAATGGGAAAGGGAACTCTCATTCGAAAAGGAAGGTTTACAACTAGGTTCAAGTCTTCTAATTTCAATTTTCGCACAACTTAGAAACGTCAATTTTTAGGGTGTCTAAAAGGTCACATGGGAGTAGAAACTTGCCTTAAATTACCCCTAACCCTTAGGTATACCTTATGGGCTTTAGGAAACCCTTTTAAACTACCCCTAGGTGTCCATTTAACCCTTTTTTAACCCCTCTGAAGTTTATTTTCGGGTCAAACCTATGTTGACCATCCCAAAGATTCTTTACCCAAGGCATTTATGGAATCTCATTACATTAATTGAAAAAAACTATAGTTAAACAATTCCCACCAAGAGACAAATTTAAAAATTCAAACATAAATCCGCACGTGTCAAGTGACACAAAGAAAATACTTGTACAAATTTATACAAGAAATCGTCTCTTGTGGATTTTACATAAACCAATTAAATAACAGTTAACACACATGCATCATTTACTGTTACGAATAAAATACAACACAAACAGGGTGTTGTCTCTCCAAATAGACAAACCCTAGCTTTACAAACATACATAGGTCTAGGTTTGGTTCTCCGTAATATTTCCATGGTCACATGGATAACTTCCTATGCATCTCAATTACACATTAGTAACTTCAATAACCTCATATAATATAAATCACAAGAATAATAATACACATCATCACTTGCATACAATTTACATCTGAACAATTTAATACATCTTATATCCAAGCAATTTCACAAAAGCAATTCATCCTAATTCTCATTATTTTTATCCGCACTTAAACATACATCATATTTCTATTATCATAATAAAGTCCTACAAATTCAATAACGACATATATCAACACAATTTCATCCTATTCAAAAATCATGTAGTGTTCTATATCATAAAGCATATAAATAAAACATCAACATATAGCAATGTTATCCAAATCATGGGGTCATATAAGTTCTAAATCCATAATGCATAAAAATAAAGCATCCATAATAGTCTCATCATAAAAACCACTGAAATGTCAGACTGAGTCGAGGTGGGGCCTCACAGGATTTTTATCCCTTAGAATATAGGCCATTTTAGAAACAAAATCATTGTAATAAGTATTCAGACACATATTATCATCTAACCTCATCACTAGATATAGCCTATGCATTGCTTTCTGAAATCTAGCATTGAAATCTGTGACAATTTCATTATCAAATTTTCTAATATTATTGAACTCATTGAGCATAAAGATCACATTTGTCTTGTCGCCATACTATTCTTGAAAATAGTTTTTAAAGTCTTCCCAAGACCCAATTCTATGCATAGGGAGACCTCTATACCAATCCCTTGCATCATCTACTAAGGACTGTACAAATAATTTCATGATGACATCTTCATCTATTATTTCATAATCATTGATTAAGTCACCAAAAGATTTTAAGTGCTCTTCTGCACTAATTCAGGAACCAATCTGTAACATAGATATGCACTATGACTCTCCCCAGCAGAGTCGCCACTTTTGTTAGTCTCAAATTTTGATTTCCCTTCTATCCTTCCTGTAAGAAATAAAATAACTTTGTCTGCATATGAAAAGATCAGGGAAATAGAACTCAAGAGTAACATATAACAAGGTTTTGAGACCTTCTATACTTTGAACTTATCCAAAGTTCAGGGGGGTATACCTTTTGTGAATACTTTCACACTTTAAAATTGAGATCCACAATAAACCAGTGCTAAAAACTTGTGGATTTCATCACCTTAATGAAACTGAAACACTAAAAGAAAAACTTGTATTCATTTTCAGTATTGATCTTCAAGAAAAGATAGAAAGAAATCCTACAATCGAATACCAGTGCCTTATCCAGGCCACAGAGTCACCTAAATCAAGCAATAATTTTCAAAATTGAACACTCTCATACATCTCATCATCTCGGCTTTTATAAATCCCATACATGCCTAACATATACATAGGTCCTCTCCCATTTAACTAAAACAATTCATCAGATTCATAGCCACAAACAATAGACTTGCTGACAGAAGTATTTCATGCACATTTAATCCCTCTCCTAAAGAGAAAAGCCATAAATAACATCTATAAGATTGCCTTACAATCCATGCTCATTCGAACAATCGTAGATTATCCAAATGAAACTAGCAAACTAAAGAATGCACACTAGAAGACAAAAAAATTTTAGGCCTAGAACTTTGATCTGTATATTCATATTCATTCTTGAAAATATTACATAACTCAGAGTCATCAGCTTAAAACCATAAAAAAGGCCCTAAATATATTTTGCCAGAGGTTCTTTTTAAAATTCTTGTGATCCTCTTTTTTAAGTCCTGGTATCCATTTATAATATCATGGATGCATACAAGATTCGGACATTTCCTAATAAAAGTTTGTTACCAACCGCAATGTTCTCCAAGAAATAGTTACAAGTCTTTTTCAATATCAACGACCTCTTCAATCGGTTGCTCCACTGCAACATCTTCTAATTGTTCTGGAATATCTTCTTTTTCTCTGACACACTTGTCCTTCCACTCCTGGAACGCGTCATCACTCGGCCAAGAGAAGCTAACAATTTTCTTCTTCATTCCTTCTAGCCTTTTCCACGTGACCCTTAATTGCCCAATTCTATTTCCATGAAACTATAATGTGATTTCACGTTTTTAATCTCTTCAATTGTCTTGACAAATAAGGATGTGTCATCAGTGTTAATGATTTCATTAACCCTTTGGGACAATTTGTGATCTAGCACTTCTAGCCACGCCTTCTCCTCTTTTAATTGAGTAGGACTAGCAAAACCCCCTGGAAATAATTCATACTTGTGATTAGAATATTCCTTTCTATATAGTTGGGCTTTTCTTTTTATACCTACCCTTTCTTCTGAGAGTATATTCATTTCTTTTATGAATTCACTAGTGGACCTGAGGTTGTCATTTGCCTTTGCATCTGCATGGGATGAACACATGAGCTCTAACTCCTTACCTCTAGGCATCCACTTATTAAGAACTGGTTCCAAGGTGGTTTCATCCTCTCTTAATTCAGTTAAAATATTTAGAATCCTCTTCATATAAATGCGAATGACAAAGGGCCTAATTGAATCAACAAACTTCAAAATTGTGGCTTTTAACTTTTCCTCATATTTGCTTGCAAACAGGGCTTGAGCCTATTTCAACTTGTCAAACTCATGTTGAACAAGTTCAGCTGACTAGAAACCAGAAGGCATAGGAGAAGGGGGATATTCTATGATAGGGCTTGTAGGTGGAGGTCTTGCTAGAGAAGAGGCTATCATAAGAGTAGAGGATTCACCTAGATGGTCCTGACCTGCCAACTGACCCTGAAGTCTAGCAATAATACTGTCTCTGTTGGCTATTCCTTCTTTGGCCTCATTGTAAGCCTTTAAGATTGTTTCCAATTTTAATTGGAGATTAGCCTTTTCTTTTGCCTCTTTTTCTACCACTGCTACATTGAACTTTGCAGTTTCCATGACTGTGCTTGCAGCTTCCACCACTCCTGTGTCTTGGACTCTTTTTACAATCATGCCTCCTAGGAGACTAGAATTTGATACATCTTTCCTTGTTTTATTTTCATCCTTCTTTAGTGACCACATGACTAAAGCAGCATTATCTCTGTTGAAGTTCACTCCTTCCATGGGTTTAGTTTTCTTCCTAACTACTTCAAGTACTAGAGCATCAGCTATATCCCACTTGGGGAGGATTAAAACACCAACTTTTGATACCATCTCTCTTCCCTTTTTAGGAGTAATGGTCTTAAATTCTTCAATCATCTCTTGTTTCACCTCTTCCTCCACCTGAGTTACATCTTTGTGAGGTTGCTCACTCTTCCTTTGTTCACATCTGGCTTTGAATTGTTCCATGTTTTGCTTCCACACAAATTGCATGAAGTCCCCTATTGTAACAAAGCTACTATCAGCTAGGAACTCCTCACTGGCTTGCTTGACAGTTGGGTCTAACTCTTTACCTTTGAGCTCAATTTTAGTCAAGTTCATCTCAGCACTAGGTGGCTCTTCTAGCATCCCCTCTTGTGTCTCCTCATATGTATAGGAAATCTCCCTGAGACTCTCTAACTGTAACAAATGCTCAGCCACCACCTGCTCATCTCCTATGTGGATGGGGGATTGAGATGGAGAATACAAAGGCTCACTGGTTTGCACTTCCTTTCCCACTCTTTGTCTTTTAGGGGAGTCTTGGATGTCAATGACATCTTCAATTTCTCTTTTCCCTCTTGAAGTAAAAGACTCACCAGTCACTGGCATCATCAAACTGTATTTTGATTTCTTATGCATGACATAATCACCTGGTGGGATAGCCTTAGCGAAAGCAGGCTTAGCTAGAACCAATTTAACACTGTCCGGATCATTTCTCATTATAGCCTCCCTTTTTTCTTTCAAAGTTTGCATGAGGTCTTCAAAATAAAGAATTAAGAATTTTATTTTTTCCTCAAAGGGATCGAAACTAGAAAGAGGGTCATAACTGCTATCAAACTAATGAATGAAGTCAAGAGCCCTTTTATATGCAACCCACTTCTCTTTCCTCAATTCTTGCTCATCCAAATTGAATTCATTCCTTATTAGATCTTCAGGGAACTGAAATTAGTGAGGCCTACCTTTACAAATTGCTCTCTTCCTAAACAAGTCATTGAAAAAGTCTTCAGGGTCTGCAAATCTTGAAACAATAGTTGATAATCTATATGGTTTAAAAAAAATTTCAAAATACTTCTAGCCAAATTTAGTGATCACCAAATGATGTGCCATGGTAATAGTTGGGAAAATGGTCCCTTTACCCCTATTTGTCAGCTCTGCTTCTTGTACACCTCCAATTTGCCTTAAGACTTCAATAATTCCTATCTTCAGTGGGACTTGATAAGGCAATAAATATGGAGTGCCTCTAAAACCATATACTCTGAAAACTATAGAAATAGGGTACAAATACATATTGCCCCAATTATGAACAATCTTAATACCTTTTGTAAACTCCTTGGGCCTGAGGAATTCCAAGAGAGCCTTAGGAATCCTAGGGTTTTCTATGCACAAAAGAATCCTAATCTTAGATGCAAAGCATCTGTCAAACTTTAGATAGCTAGCATCCTCTCTCTCCCAGGATAAAACAGTACTCCAAAGTTGAACAGGCATTTCTTCCTTATCTTTCACCTTAACCAAATCCATTTCTTTTGCAAAATATTCAGCACCCTTGAACAAAAACATGTACATTAAAAAAGAATACCATCCAAATGGTCTGTCCACCTTACCATTTTTATCCCTACCAGCCCTGCATTAATTGCATCAGTAAGGTATCGTGCATAATCAAATGTTATTGCTAGAGAGGTGTTTAGAATCTATGCAATCATCAACATGTAATGGGTTGGCATGTTTTTCTCAGCATCTTCTCCAAAAATATGACAAAGTGCCCAATACATACCTTTAGTTCTTAGAGTAAACAGATTTAGGGAGAAGGGTTCCATGGTGCTAGGGCCTACAATAGTTAACCCTCCTATCTTAACAAATAACTCTTTCAATGGGCCACTCATAAGGTGATCCCTTTGTGCATTATAAACCTGGGCCAGTGATTCAAAATCAATAGGCTCTAACAAATTTGAAGCTTCACTAAGCTTAAACACACTTCTGAATTCATCATCATTAATTTCAAT
This sequence comes from Cryptomeria japonica, assembly GCF_030272615.1. Taxonomy (NCBI): domain Eukaryota; kingdom Viridiplantae; phylum Streptophyta; class Pinopsida; order Cupressales; family Cupressaceae; genus Cryptomeria; species Cryptomeria japonica. Next base: position 286,381,689 of record NC_081413.1, read on the forward strand.
CAGGGCTGACACCTTCACATTTCTGATACATCTAGCCACAAGGTCATAATTTTGTGCAATTAGAGTCAACAAATCTACATTCATGAATACACCAAGGACTATAAGATTCCCCATATGCTATTTAAAGGGGAAAGGGAATGTCTTTGACCAAAACCTACTTTGAACAATCCTAAACCTGACATCCCTATTTGTGGATCCCTTAACCAATTACCTTTGTCATATAGGCCATCCCCAATTCTTAAATGAGGGTTCTTTGGTACCAATTCTTTAGCCTTGGCCCTGACATTGGTAGACATAGTTAGCTGTTCGAGAAAATCATCACAAATATTCCTATTGTGGTAATTTACTTTTCCTGTTAACTCCCTTCTTGGCACCATCCCATTAATGCAACTATATCAATTGAGATTTGCATAAAACTCTAATGAAACAATTCACATAGCAACACCGATTCTCAAACTGCAACTAGCAAGGAAAACACAAAAAAACCTGGTTATTCACCTGAAGAAACTCGCTCTGCACGAGATCCTCTGCAAAATTTTTTTTGAAATGGTACCAATAATCAATTGATGCGGACCTTAATATAGCAAGCTGGCATTGAATTGAGAAATTACTCCCACATGCTTCGGCCATTACCTCAGAATCTAATTCGTAAAAAATCAAATTCAAAAACAAGCACCAACGGACCACAAGTTCTCTGAGTCTTTCTCTGTATTAGTCATTTTTCCATTTCGCAGAGTTTAAAACCCTCACACTTTTCTTTCACGAAGCAACAATGATCATTGGATCTAAGGAACTTGCACTTCTTTTACTTCTTCTGGTCTTTCTGTGTTAGTGACAGGCCCTACCTTCTTTTTGCCATTTTGTGAACACTAAACCATGCGTACTTTTACCTCACGAAACAACACTGGCCATTAGATCATCATTTACTTGCTTGATCTTTACTTCCTATAGTGACCACTAGTCTTCTTAACTAACCACGCTCAACCATGATGGCTAAAGGTTTTCACCATTTTGCAAAGGCTAAGTTGCAAGCATCTTCAGGCTGCAAAACAATGGCAACTGTTAGATCAATCTCGAGACATACACTATTTAACATGCTCAGACCTTTTAAAGTGAGCCCTTTAACTCGGAGACCATTTGCTTTATTGCATCACTGGTTAACAAATGCCATGTGGCAGTCAGTTATTTGCTCAGGAAGTTCCACCTAGTTTCATTCTGAAGCCTTCACGTGTTTTACTTCACCATTCTTAACATAACTGTCGGTTGAACCAAGGCGGGCCCTCAACTACCCTTTAGAGCCATGTGTATTTGACAAGTCACTAATTCTTTCCATGGAACAACCCATCTATCCTGCCATATTAACCGTCATGTGATTGCCACATCATTTCGCTATTTCATGAACATTAATCTACACTTGAGTTGAGGCTGCGAATCCATGACAACCATTCAATTAAATCCTACTTAATCAGCCTTTAAAACTTACGACCTCCCTGTCCTTTGGGCCCATTGACCCTTTCACCATTTTGTAGAGCTTAAACCTTAGGCCACTTATCTTGGCGAAGCAATGACAACTATTGGGTCTCACCAATTTTCTCGTCTGTTACCTTTGCCATGACCACCTCGCCCGAGCCCTCCACCTTTTCGCAACTTCACAAAAGGTAAAACGCATGCACCTTTCGACCACAAATGAACGCGAGCCGTTAATCTTTTCTGAATTGATCATCCTTTAACCAAAGGAGTCACTCACCTCTAGGACCCACCAAGTCTTTTGCTATTTTGTAGAGGGTAGATCATGTGCATCTTGGACTAGCAAATCAATGCGAGCCGTTGGATTCAATACAAGATGTAGCCCTTTAATCTGATGATCAATCCTTTGGTCAGGTCTGCCTAGCCTTTTTGCCATTTCGTGAACATTAACCTACTAGCATCTTTGCCTAGCGAAACAATGACAACTGTAAGATTAACAATGAGTTGCACAATTATTAAGTAGCCTGATGAACATTAGAACAAGACATAGGTGAGGCATAAATTTGAAAAATTTAAGGGACCACCTAGGGAAAAATCTAATGGGGGGGGACACTTCTGATGATAGACCGACCCTTCCTTAAGTGGAAAATGGTAATGCAAGAATAGAATGCAAGGATTTTTCAAACATAGGAAGGGTTAGAACCTCAAAAACCTTAAACCCTCATTTAACCCAAGAAACTTAGAGGTAACAAGGCCATGCTAAACACATTTTTGCAGACTTCTAGCCAACTATGGGACAAGAACACCCAATTTTTAAACAGTGATAACAGATTGGAAGGACTCAGTATTAGCTTGTTTCCACTTGGGTCATTCCCCTCTCACTGGCCCCTTCAAGGTAGCTTGGAAAGGCAGGACCTCTGAAGATTACACATAAAATAAAGTAAGTCTGGTTTTCTGATCACTATATGAGGGTGAGAGCATACTTGCCTAATACTTCAACAAACATGGAAGGCAAAGGTTTATTTTAAGCCTTCTAAGAATCTATGTGAAACTACCTTAAGGAAAACACTCAAATGCAAGTTGCATGTTGTTGATTATCCTCCTAGTTAAGCTAGATGAACAAGATATGATGTACTTGAGAAACCCTAAATTTATCTAAGTGAGGAAATGCATGAAATTTTCTCAAAATGAACCCTGCACCCACAAATGTCAGTAGTTTTTAAATTTTCAAGTCTTGGACATTTGGACCTGCAAAGTTGTTAGCTTTCAGATTATAAAAATTCCAATTTAACCCACTGACATAACATAAATACTAAAACTGCAAAAGCGCTATCCCAATGAGCAAAAGTGATATCCTAAACAACAAAAGCGCTAACTTGGAAGGAAAAAGTGTTATCTTAAGCAACAAAAGTGCTAACCTATGCGACGAAGGCACTATCCTACCACTTGAATAAGTGAATTCATTATTAAAAGTGCTATTCTATTGAAAATAGGTGCTAACCTAAGTGATAAAAGTGCTAACTTACTCAACAAATGCGCTGTCAGATTTCATAGATGCGTGAAATTGACTTACAAAAGCGTTAAATTGATTTAACAATAATAAGATAGGATATTATAAAAACTAAGGACGAGGCTTGAGCCCCACGGTGGGCACCAAAAATGTTGAGGTTAAAGTTGAACTGCGAAGAAATGTCTTGAAACTTGTTAGTCCGTCATAAAATATAAAAAAGGAAAGCTATAGGAAACTTAACTTCAACCAATGAAGTAACATGAAGTAAATGAAATAAACAAGATTATATCTTTCATGATTTACACCTCATTGTGTCCTAACTCCACTTTTTCTGGTTGCAGATGATTTTGCTCTCAGACAAGCACTAGTAGCTTGCAAGATGGCATATGAAGAATGGATTGATAGTTAACTGATACTATGATATGCATATGCAAATGATTTAATCTTACATGATATTAAAAACTATGATAAGAATTCTAAAATTGCTAATTGCTTCAAACTTAAACTCATGGATGCAAGATAAAGACTCCTAGAATGACTATATGATTAGCTATTTTTTACAAAATGGCTTAGGAGACCTCTTTTTATAGATTTTTGAGTGCATGAGCTTAGGTGACAGAGATCAATGGCCATGATTGAATATTGCAAATTGGATGGCTATGAGAAAGAATTTGAAGGTTGAGAGAAAGGGGGAAGGAGAAGACAAGTGTCACTCATCTCACCTTGACTCAGTTGAAGACTTGAGAGGATATAGGATAGTTGGAGAAGGTGTAGGAATGAGAGGACAAGTGGACTCAAGTCCTCCTTAGATATAGGGATTTTGGAGAGAATATAGAAGAAAGTTAGGAAATATGTGTACTTACACAATATTTCATTTATTTTGGAAGTTGGAGATAAGTGGCTAATAAATTATTTTATTTTATTTAATTTTGTTGAATTACTTTAGCCACATGATGGATGAGTTGGCAAAGAAGAAGTGATGTCGAGAGTTAAAGGTGAGTTGGAAAAGGGATTAAGTAATTAATAAATTATTTAATTAATGAGACTATAGGATAGTAAATAGAGGAATAATTAAATATGTAGATATTTAATTAATTGATTAAAAGAAAAGGATATAACGAATTAATTAATAAAATGTTTCAATTAAATTAATTAATAGAAGGACATGAAATGAGAAATAAATTAATCTTTTCAAATTAACTATTTAATAGAAGAATAATTATTAAATATATATATATAAAATATTTATTTAATTTCTCATAGCCAATTTTATGTGTATACACATATCACTTGAAGAATTTGATGGTGGTGATATTTGGCAACAATTCACCATGTATGGTAAAAGGTAAAGGTTTTATCTCTTTAAATGGAAAAAGTAATACTGATGATGTGTATTGGGTTGAAGGATTGAAGCATAACTTGTTGAGTGTTGATCAGTTGAATGATAAAGTTTATCATCTTGAGTTCAAGAGTGGAGTGTGCAGGATTTTAGCATGCAAAGGAGAACTGATTGCTACCGGTAAACAGACAAACGGTAACTTATTTCATCTGAACACTAATGTTAACAATTATTTGGTTGCAAAAGTTGAGGATAATTGGTTATGGTATAGAAGATTTTGTCATGTGAATTTTGATAATTTGGTTAAGGTCAGCAAGTCAAGAATGGTTAGAGGTATGCCACAACTAGTCAAACTAGACAATGTGATTTGTAAAGAGTGTTAGCTGGGTATGATGACTACTTCCTCTTTCAAGAGAAAATCATTTTCTTTTGAAAATATTTTATATTTGGCGCACACTGATTTATGTTGTCCTATGAGGACTAGGAGTTTTATGGTGATAAATATTTCATGATATTTATTGATGATCATTCAAGAACGATGTGGGTTACATTTTTGAAGGAGAAGTTTGATGCTTTCAACAAGTTTAAAGCATTCAAAGCCTTAGTGGAGAAAGAAACCAGTAAGAACCTAAAGTGCTTGAGATTTGACCAAGGTAGAGAATTCACATCAACTGAATTTGTGAAATACTATGATGAGAATGGAATCAAGAGACAACTATTTGCACCAAGGACACAACAACATAATGGAATTCTAGAAAGGAGGAACTAGACCATAGTTGAAGAAGCTAGAACAATGTTGATACAAGGAGATGTACCTAAAATGTTTTGAAGAGAAGAAGTCAGTACTGCAGTATACACAATGAACCAAGTATTGGTCAAGAAAGTTAGTGACAAAACTCCCTATGAATTATGGTATGGTCGTACTCCAAATGTTAGTTATTTCAAAGTATTTAGTAGCAACTGTTACATAAAGAGAGAAGAAGTATATCAAAAAGTTTGATCCTAAGAGTAATTAAGGAACTTTCCTTGGTTATTCAACTAAGAGAAATGCATTCAAGTGCTTTAAAATAAGGACTATGAAAATTGTGAAAAGTGTTAATGTAAAAGTTGATGAGTATTCTGACAAATCTGATGATACCAGCAAGTTGGATGCAGTTGAGAAACAAAAGATAGTGACCATTAAACTAGAGATTCATATTGATGCTGATCAGAATAGTGTGGAGGATACTGCTCAACCGATAGATGAAGAAGATGAACAAGAAGAAACTTCTATACCAGAACTGGTTATACCTAGATATGTTAAGTTGAATCACTCAGCAGATCAAATAATTGGTGACAAGAATGTTGGAGTACAAACAAGAAGAAAGATCAGAGAAAGTGCTTGTCTGATTTCCACAATTAACCCGAAGACAGTAAGAGAAGCACTTAAGGATGATGATTGGATAAAGGCTATGAATTAAGAGCTTGATAAAATAGAGAAGAACAACACTTGGTCACTTATCCCCAGACTAGCTGATAAAACTGTGATTGGTACTAAGTGGGTGTTTAGAAACAAACTGAATAAAGATGGTGAAGTGGTTAGGAACAAGGCAAGACTAGTTTGCAAAGGATATGAACAAGAAGAAGGTGAAGATTATGGAGAAACCTTTGCACCGGTTGCTAGAATTGAAGGAGTTGGAATGCTACTTGCATTTGCAGTATTTAAAGGATTCAAGGTTTACCAAATGGATGTTAATTCTACATTTTTAAATGGAATCCTATAAGAAGTGGTTTATATTGAACAACCAGATGGGTTTGCATTGACTGAAGACAAGGATATGGTATGCAAATTGCATAAATCTTTGTATGGATTAAAAAAAGCTTTGAGGGCTTCATATGAGAGACTTCATTCACATCTGATAAAGAATGAATTTCAAAGAACTAGTGAGGACAACAATATTTACTTGAAGACAAAAGGAGATAAGTTATTGATTGCAAAAGTATTTGTAGATGATATCATATTTGGAGGATATGATGATACGAGTCTAAATTTTGCAAAAGAGATGAAAAAAGAGTTTGAGATGTCTTTGATAGGTGAGATTAAATTTTTAATTGGTTTACAGGTACAATAGATGAAAGGTGGTATCTTTATCAGCCAGTCCAAGTATGTGAAGGAGGTATTGAAATATTTTGTAATGGAAGATTGTTAACTAGTTGAAACCCCTATGGTTACTGGTTGCAGATTAACAAAAGAAGATGATTCAGATCCAGTAGAAGTATCTGAGTATAGATCTATCATTGGAAAATTGCATTATGTTGTTCATAGAAGACCAGATATTGCTCATGTAGTTGGTATTGTGGCTAGATTTCAGAAAAGTCCTAAGGAGACTCACATAGTGGTAGTGAAGAGAATTTTCAGATATCTTAGAGGGACTATTGATTATGGATTATGGTATTATCCATACAAAGAAAATTTCTCTTTGTAGGTATTCACTGATGCTGATTGGGCATGTAATGTAGATGATTGGAAGAGCACAACCAGTGGTGAATTTTTTCTTGGAGGAAGACTAGTATCTTGGACCAGTAAGAAACAAAGTTGTATTTCTCAATCTATAGCAAAAGTAGAGTATGTGGCTGCATCCATGAATTTTACACAAGCTATATGGATGAGACATGTATTGGAATGATTCAAGGAGACTATGATAGAACCGGTGGTGATATATTGTGATAATACAGGTGCCATAAGTATTTCAAAGAACCCGGTATTGCATGCTAGAATAAAGTATATTGAACTGAAGTATTATTTTCTAAGAGAGAGAGTGTAGGAGAAGACAGTCAGGATGGAGCATGTATCTAGTAAGGAGCAGTTGGCTAACATATTCAATAAGCCATTGCATAAGGCTACCTTTGATTATCTCAAAGGCAAGCTAGAGGTTATTCCCCTACCAAAGGTCAACTAAGATGATGTCGAAGCATCAATCCAGTGGACTTATTCAATATTTTTCACTATGGATTGATGAAGGATGGGCTACTCCTCAGGGGGAGAAGCTAAGATGAAGAAATCAAGAGAAACGGAGAAGAAGGAATCATTTGCAGTAGAAGATATGACACTTTTCACCTTTGGCATTATTGTCAAATGGGGAGAAGAACAAGAAAGGGAGAAGAAAAGAAAAGAAGGAGAAGGATAGTGAAAACAACTGCAATAGTCATAACAAAAACTTTGACAGTTTTGCATAATGAGTCTTTTGGTGTTGCCATCTTTTCTTGGTGTTGCCTATTGATATCTTGGTGTTTCCATCAATTCCAAAGGGGGAGATTATTGGCATTGAACATAATTGATGATGAGATGAGAAGATAACCGGTAAAGTCATTGTTGGGATAACCGATAAAGTTGGTAAAGTTGATGGAGATTTTTGGCTAGATTATTTTGATATAATTATAAGTTGTTTGATGACTTTATTTGTGTTGTCATTGATGGAAACCATGTTTGTTGAGTCATCTAAGTCATCTAGGTCTACCAGTAAATCCTGATTGGTAGAAGAATGTGTTAGACAACAAAACTGCTAAGTTGTTTTAAACCGGTAAGCAGGAACAATGTGATGATCAAGATACCGATATGGACGATTGGTGAGGAGTTAGGCATTGTAGTTTTATAGGAGTGCTAAAGATAGGAACATACATATATGTTCCACACCACATCAACAAATTCAGTATATTGAGTGAGTTGTGATTGACTGTCATAAACTCTGTGAAGAAGAATGTATACCGGTAACAAATCTTTGACTGGTAATGATTTAAGGTTTGATGGTGGATCTTATCATGTTCATAACTTAGTAATGACATGTCTAAATTAGTATATAATGATAATATTGCATTTAAGTGTGTACAAGGATCAGATTTCTTTGGAAACAACAAAGTGCTTAGAAGAATGTGACAAGGGTTTGATTGCTTATCAAATTGATGTGCGGTGATGTGCAGTGATCATTCAATGGTGGAAATTGTCTAGAAATTTGTTGTAATGATTTGTAATGTATTTTAGTGGATTTTTTTGTTGTTCTTATTATAAATTCATTATATTTTGAATATGGTTATGGTTATGTAACCGACCTAGTTGAAAAGTATATTTAGGTCAAGTGTGAGAAGGGATTTTGTGTTGGTGGTTTGAGAAGAAGAGTGTGTCGAACCATATTGAAGAGTCTACATGTGAGAAGCAGAGTTGAGATGAAAAGAATTTGTACTAGCAAGCAAGGAAGTGATATAATCAGATCATTTTCCCTATTATTCCCTAATAGTTACAGCAGTATTGAAATCCCTTAACCGGATAGATCCTAATAGGTCTTATTTGTAAATCCCTTCATCGGGTGGCTCATTATCTTAAGTTTAAAATCCTCTAACAAGGTTACTCCTAATAGGGTAGAGCTCCTCACAAGGCTAAGGTAAAATCCCTTAACTGAGTGACTCCTAACATGGTCTTCTCTTAACCGGGCATATTGTAAAGCTCCTAACCGGGCTAGGCCTTTAACTGGGCGCATTTCGAAAGAGTTCAAATATTTTGTGGGTGCTAATTCCCACTGATGTTTTTCCCATTTGGGTTTCCACATGAAAAATCTCTATGTTCATATGGTGGTTGCATTGTTGATTTGAGCATTTGATATCTTTACTTTATTTGCATGTTGATCAACACTTGAGTAAATGGTTTGGTAAATCTACTAACCAGTATGTTTGAGTAGTTACCGGTATTAGTTTTTTAAGTGTTTTCAAAGAGTTGTAGAATTGTTTAACTACTGATTCACCCCCTCCTCTTAGTAGTTACAGGAACCTCATTTTAATAGAGGTTGAGTCGATTGTTTCCTCAATTGACACTGAGGCCCTCAAGAAAGTGGAATAGGTAGGTGTCAAGGGCCGAGTGGTGGACGAATGGATCAATTTTTGAAGTGAGAGGGATCTCTTCTTCTAGCCTCAAGGGTTAAGTTATTGATGGACTTTGAAGTTGTTCAAAATCAAATGCAAGGTATCAAAACTACTTTGTCCAAAGAAATGGAAGACATTGAAAAGAGCATGACTCTTTGGGGCTAAATGGGATATTTTAGGATTGATGTCCTTGTAGAAAACATGGTAATATCAACATGAGAGAAATACATCTAAATTTTGTCTTTATTATCTCATAAATATAAAATAATAAGGTCAATAATTACACAGCTAGATCAAGAAAAGAAAGAATGTGATAATGAGATTGACCAGATTTCGGCAAGGATAGTTGAGGTTCCTTGTTGCTTGTATGATGATGATCATAAACTAATATCTAGTGAGAACATCATACAATAATTTCTTTCCCTAATTACTCACTAGGAAGAACAAGACTTCTCATTGAATGCATTTGATAAACTGCTTGAGATACAAGTTAGTTTTGAAGTTGTTGCCTCAATGTTGAAGGATGGAAGAAAGAAGTATGTGAAAGCTGGAGATGCAGTTTTTAGTGTTCACGCTATCACTAGCTCTACCACAATGCTAGACAAAGCCGAGATGGAAGTTGTTTTGCCTTAGTTCGAGGAATTCAAGAAAATCAATGAAGAAGAGAAAGAATAATAAAGTGTCCCCATTGACACTATCTTTTCATTTAGTTTCATTCTTAGTTACTATAAATTTTCTTGCAGTTGCATTTTTATTTTATGCAGTAATTGTAGTCAAGTGGGACTGTGTAGTTGAATTAGTCAAATGTGACCACGTTTTTCTCAACTTCTTTTCCTATATAAGGAAGACCTCATTTGTAAATATTTATCTTTTATTATGCTAAGTAAGACTGCCGAATTTTTGCCTCCACAAAGACTTTGAGCTTTTTGATGTAAAGTGTCATGCCCAAAATTTAGGGCAAAAATAGAATGATTTTTTTTTTAAAATACAAATTAATTAACAAGTTCGCTAACACGACATGCACTAATGTATTTGCCATATCTATATTTGAGCTAATCCTGATACAAACCAAGTATCGAAATTAACTAAATTTTATTTACGGAAACCTAAAGGTTTTAAATTTTAATTTCACAAGATACCTAGTCAATAGATAATTAAATCGAAATCATTAAAGAATAGAAATTGAAGATAAATTTGATCTCCAATAAGACTATATAGTCTAATGATGCGTCTTTAAATCAATAATTATAATAATCGTTTGAAGTGCCATTAAATTTAGATAATTTAATTTACACGGGCCAAATTAATTACAAGTGGCTATTACTCGCCTTTAGAAAGCCAATTAAAAATTATCCATTCTACTTCAGATGGAAAGTGCTTATATTATTCCATTTAAAATCCATTTTAAAATTTGATGCTCTAATTAAATTAACTAGGGCATAATTAAGTATTTATCACACTAAATACATTTAAAATTATAAAATTTAGCATTATTCTTCAAGGGTATATAAATGTTTAAAACTCTATATAATACATACATACTCAAAAATATAACCTATGGAGATATATATATATATATATATATATATATATATATATGTACGTATGTATGTATGTATGTATATGTATATATATATATATATGTATGTATGTATGTATGTATGTATATATATATGTATGTATGTATGTATATATATATATATGTATGTATATATATATATATAAATATATATATTTAATCTTCTAAAATATCTTTCCAACTTAATAGCCAATTTGCCCTTCAACCCTGATTAGGGATTCTTTTTTTTTATATATAAAATGGCTCTAAACTAAATGAATTAAACATATTATTTTATTTTATTACCCTAGCCCTACCCGGCTAGGGTTTAATATTTCTTTGATCACCATTTTTTTTACACAGGGCCGAAACCCATTGGCAGCGGCCATGAAATTTTTTTTGAAGCAGGTTTTTAAAGGCGCGACGGGGGCCGAGGGCGCCACTGTGTACGGCGCGACACCACTGTGTGTCCACACAGTGGGAGCCGCTGGCGGCCCACACCACTGTGTGTCCACACAGTGGCGGCCGCGGCCAACACTATGTGTCCACATAGTGGGAGCCGTAGCGGCCCACACTGTGTGCACACACAGTGAGGTCCGCGGGCGTAACAATACCCCTTTTTTAAAAAAAATAAAAAAATAAAAAAAGTTTTATTTTATTTTACTAATTTTTTTTTAATAATATATATATATATAAATACATATGTATATATTTATATATATATTGGTATAAATATATATATATATATATATATATGTATGTATATATATATATTTATTTTATTTTTTTCTCAATAAGTTTTACATGCAAAATTTTTCTTTCTAAAACAAAATAACAAAGGTAAATCATTATGTTAAATCAAATTATATATATATATATATATATTTCTATATATAAACATATAAATGGTAAATAAGCTTAGGCTTTTTTTTTTTTATGATTTTAATTGCTAATAACAAATGAAGTAAATCTACTACTAAGCAATTTATCATAACACATCAGAAATATATATGTTTTATTTTCTTCTTCAGAACTTAGGAAATACTATTTTAGGACTACATTATACTTTTCTGAAATAAATACATTCATTGATTTCTCAACTATTACAGCAACTAACTAAACATTCCTTTTTTTTTAATTTAAAAACTAACAGCAATTACAAGTCATGTTTTTTTGCAATTAAAATGGAAATAAAATTCTCAGCTAAAAAGAAGAATCCAAATCTAAATAAAACTGATTTTTTTTTTTTTTTTATATTACAAAAAAAACTATCGCATGCAATCAAAAGCAATCCTCTTTTTTTTTTTAAAATAGAAAATAGAAGCATATCTAGCTTTTTACAACTCTAACGATATTCTGCAAAAATACAGGATGTTTCTTTATTTAACTACAATAACAAATCTCATGTCTATTTTCAAAATTACAACTTGCCTCTCATTTCAATGAATGAGGGTATATTTCTCCTATCAAATTAAAACTAATAACTGCAAATGAATTTAAATCTCTTCAACAATAATCTTCTGCAACCTGTCACTTTTCCTATTCATTTCTCCTGGCATTCTTGCATAATAGAACACAAATATGACCATGGAGTGCTCACCTCCTAGCCTAGGCTAACTGGTAGCCACCCCCGAGCTCGGAGAACCAAGCCCTAGATGGGTAACAAACATGCAAACACATAGAAGGCAAAAATACACACACAGATATTCAGACACACTCCCAACTTGGCTACACAACACCACACTTTGGTGATGACCTTTTTAAGGGTGGTAGTGGACCAATACCCTGAGGAGAACTGCAAGTATGGAAAACAAGTAGCCACCTTGTGGCATAATAAATACATCAAGAATTTCAACCCCTTATTCCTTATGCCCCCCAAAGGCATTCTAGCCTTATATCCGTCCTTATGACCCCCATTGCACAAACAGGCCATGCAGCAAGGGTCACACAAAGATCCCTTGTGATCGCTCTCAAATGAGAGTCTCTCACTCGAGGGTTGTCACTGCTACCACCCACAAGATCCTCTCCTCTCCCAAGAGTAAGAGGTCTTGAGAAAACTCCCAAAACATAGACAAAACATAATGCAAAAATACCAAATGAAATTCTAAAAAAAACATTCAAGAACATAGATTTCTTACACCAACATACTTCCAGACACATGCAAGAAAGAACACATTTTAAAGAATAATGAAACCATCCTTATTCTGCCCAAAGGTGTGATGATTTTTGAGGAAGAGCTGCCCAATCCATGGATCTTCTTCTTCTACCCTTAGCCAATTTTTTTTTTTTTTCTATTCAAATCTTGTCTATTCTATTCAAAATTTTCTTTGTCTCCAAAAATGGAGAGTGGGTGATTACCCTCAAATTTTCAAATTCTTGCTTCAGAGGCTCCTTCACTCAGTTCTCACAAGTTTCTAAAACTCAAAAAGGAAAGTAAGACAGAATGGGAAAAAAAACTCATTCGAAAAGGAAAAATCTCAATTAGATTCAAACTTCTAATTTCCATTTTCGCACAACTCAGAAAAGCCAATTTTTAAAGTGTCAAAAAAAGTCACTTAAGAGTAGAAACTTGCCTAAAATCACCCCTAACCCTTAGGTATACCTTATGGGCTTTAGGAAACCCTATTAAACTACCCCTAGGTGTTCATTTAACCCATTTTAAAGCCCTCTGAAGTTTATTTTCGGGTCAAACATATGTTGACCTCTCCAAAGATTCTTTTCCCAAGGTATTTATGACATCACGTTACATTATTTGAAAAGCTATAGTTAAACACTTTCCCACCAAGAGACAAAATAAAACATTTAAACTTAAATCCACACATGTGTCAAGTGACACAAATAAAACACTTTTACAAATTAAAACATGAAATCGTCTCTTGTGGTTTTTACACATTAAATTTAAATAACACTTAACACTCATGCAGCATATACTGTTACGAATAAAATACAACACAAATGGGGTGTTGTCTCTCCAAATAGACAACCCCTGGCTTACGAACATACATAAGTCTAGGTTTGGTTCTCCGTAATTTTCCATGGTCACATGGTAAATTTCCTGCGCTTCTCAATTTACACATTAGTACTTTCAAATATCCACATATAATATAATTCAAGGGAATAACAATACACATCATCACTTGCATACAATTTTTATCTGCACAGATTAAATACATCTTTTATCAAGCAATTTCACATAACCAATTTCATCCCAATTCACATAAACTTAAACATACATCATAGTTCTATTATCATAGTAAAGTCCTGCAAATTCAATAACGACATCCATCATTGCAATATCATCCTATCTAACAATCATGTAGTGTTCTATCTCATAAAGCATATAAGTAAATCATCAAAACATAGCAATGTTATCCAAATTCTGAAATCATATAAGTTCTAAGTCTCAAAATGCATCAAAATAAAGTATCCATAATAGTCTAAATATAAAATCCACTGAAATGTCAGACTGAGTCGAGGTGAGGCCTCACACCCTCCCCCTCTAGGCATGAACTTCCTCCTGGAGTTCATCAAAGAGGTGGGGGTACTCTGATCTCATATGTGCTATGTCCTCCCATGAAGCCGTAACCTCATCATAACAATCCCACTAGACCCTAACCTGGTCCAGCTCTCAACCTTGAAGGGCCAACGTCCGGCGCGCCAAAATGCGAATGGGCTCCAAAGCTAGCTGCCCGTCCGACTCCACCTGCAAGGCATCCCAATCTAAAATGTGAGACTCATCATAGATATATTTTCTCAAAACTGATACATTTAACACATCATGGATGCGTGACAGGCTAGGTGGCAATGCTAAATGGTAGGCAATTGGGCCTATCCTCTCAAGAATCTCAAAAGGTCCTACAAAGTGAGGTGCGAGCTTAGAACCCTTTCCATAACGAATTGGGCTCTTATGTGGTCACACTCTCAAGAAGACTCTATCTCCAACCAAGTAGCTATGATCTATCCTCTTTGCATCAGCATATTTCTTCTGTCTATCCTGAGCCTCTCTGAGACGCTGCCTAATCAAATCCACCTGCTGTTCCATATCCCGAACTACCTCAGGACCAATAGCAACTCTGTCCTCTATGTGATCCCAATTCAAGGGCGTCCTGCAAGGCCTGCCTATAATGCCTGATAGGGTGGCATCCCCAAAGAAGTGTGATGCCCATTGTTATAGGCAAACTCCACTAAGGGAAGATACTCCTCCCACCGGGTCTAATGATCCATGACGTACATGCGAAGCATATCCTCTAGCACCTGATTGACCCTCTCTGTCTGTCCATCTGTTTCTGGGTGATAGGCTGTACTGAAATTGAGCTTAGTGCCCATAGCTGCCTGCAATGACTTCCAAAAGGAAGAAGTGAAAAGAGAATCCTTGTCAGATATAATCTTGTGGGGTACACCATGAAGTCTAACAATGTCTCGCAAGAACACCTGTGCCACTGCTGGAGCTGTGAATGTAGTACGGACTAGTGAAAAGTGAGCTACTTTGGTCAACTTGTCAACTTTCACCAAGATAGCATCATGGCGACGAGAAGACATAGGAAGACCAATGATGAAATCCATGGATATAGTATCCCACTTCCACTCTAGTATAGCATGAGACTGGAGCAACCCACCGGGATGGCGATGCTCCACCTTTACTCTCTGACACTCGAGGCATCGAGCTACTATCTCAGCAATGAGCTGCCGCATTCCCGACCAATGATACAACTGCCTCAAGTCAGCATGCAACTTTTTAACCCCGGGATGTGCTGCATAAGGAGCTCTATGAGCCTCCATGACAATGAACTCTCGCAACCCTCCAGAGGAAGGTACATAAATGTGCCCTCTATGGTGTAACAGTCCATCGGACTCCAAAGAATAATCCACATATTTCCCTTCTAGAGTAACCTGAGATCGTATTACCTGACCAACCTCCACATACCATCCATCCTCTGGCAAGTGCTATAGTATACGGTCTCTCAAATCCATGCCCATAGATATGGTGTAAACCTCGTGATGTCTCCTACTCAAAGCATCTGCAACTACATTTTCCTTTCCTTTGACGTAGTGAACATCAAAATCATATTCGCACAAGAACTCCATCCATCTCCTCTGACGTGCATTAAGGTTCGGCTGAGTGAAGATGTACTGAAGACTCTAATGATCTGAATGCAACTCGAAGTGATGACCTAAAAGGAAGTTTCTCCACCTCACAAGTGCATGTACTACTGCTGCGAGCTCAAGGTTGTGAGTGGGATAATTAAGTTCATGAGTCTTAAGTTTCCTAGACTCGAAAGCTATGGCCCTACCATCCTGCATAAGAACTGCTCCTAAGCCCTCTAGTGAAGCATTTGTACAAACTATGAAGTCAGCTGTAGGATCTAGTACAACAAGGATAGGAGCGCTAGTAAATGCCTTCTTGAGTTCCTGAAAGGCCTTCTCGCACTTCTCTGTCCATTCAAATTTATTCCCTTTACGCTGAAGAGAAGTAATAGGGTGTGCGACTCTGGAGAATCCCTCGACAAAACGTCGATAATACCCTGCTAAGCCCATGAAACTCCTGACCTCTGTCACACTAGTAGGCACTGGACAATCCATAATAGCCCTAATCTTTGATGGGTCAACTAAGATCCCATCACCGGAAATAACATGCCCAAGGTACTTGACCTGAAACCGAAAGAAAGTACACTTCGACAAACTGCCAAACAACTGATTATCCCGCAAACACTGCAATACCTGTTTCAGGTGCTCCTCATGCTCCTTCTCATTCCGAGAATATATTAGTATATCATCGAGAAACACAATAACAAAATGGTCCAGAAATGTATGAAACACCCCATTCATGAGGCTCATAAAAACTGTTCAGGCATTCGTAAGTCCAAATGGGACTACGGTGAACTCATAGTGACCATATCTAGTGCGAAATATGGTCTTGTGGATATCACTCTCCACTATTCTCAGCTGATGGTATCCTGACTTCAGATCTATTTTGGAAAAGACTTTGGCACCCTGAAGCTGGTCAAATAGATCATCAATTGTGGGCAAAGGATATCGGTTCTTAATAGTTACTTTATTTAGCTGCCGATAATCCATACATAATCGGAGAGATCCGTCCTTCTTCTTAATGAAGATGACTGGTGCACCCCAAGGGGATATGCTAGGATGAATATGACCCTTCTCAAGAAGTTCCTCAAGCTGTATTTTGAGTTCATTTAGCTCATTTGTGGTCATCCTATAAGGTGCTCTGGAAACTGGCTCAGCTCCTGGTACTAGGTCTATATGAAAATCAATCTCTCTATGGGGAGGCATTCTCGATAACTCTGAAGGAAATACATCTGAATATCCCTTATGGATAGGATGGTCATCGAGCGATGTTTCTTTTTCTTCCTCTTCTCCTCTGTCACTGATAGTGATAGCAAAAAGCTGACATCCCGTCCACATGCTCCGCTTAAGCTGCATTGCAAAGATCATACGAAGAGACACGGGCCTCTGAATCCCAGTGATAACTATGGGCGAACCATGATCATCCTCACACTCAATCTTTTTCAGGCAGCAATCCATCTTGGCTCTATGGGCATAAAGCCAATCCATTCCAAGTACGATTCCGTAAGATCCAAGTGGGGTCACTCTAAGGTCTACTAAAGTGGTGGTCTTGCCAATCTGTAACTGACATGCCCTAACCTCTGATTCCACTGACACTCTAGCCCCTGAAGCTAATTCCACTTCCCAACTAACACCCTATCTAGTTGCCACTAGCCCGCAACGCTCCACAACCAATGGAGATATAAAGGAGTCAGTCGCTCCTGAATTAAACAAAATAGATACCTTGTTACCTTTGATCATACCTATAGATTCGATAACCGTGGCTTGATGCTCAGCCTGGCGGTTGTCAACCGCTGCGAATACTCTATGGGACCTGCCCATATCACCAACTATCATCTCTGAAGCGGCCATCCGCTAACTTCCTGCCACCTATCCCTGAGGGCAATCCCTCACCATATGCCCCATGGCTCCACACGTAAAGCAAGCACCCCATGCTTGGAACTGGGCACCCTGAGGCCTAGAGAATGCCTGACCTCCTGTCCTACTAGATCCGCTGTACCCACCCCTGGAGGACTGCTGAGTCCCCGCCGGCTGTGTGTACTACCCCTATGCTCTCTGATCACATCTCTATCCCTGAGTCTACCACTATTTGGGCTTGGAGCCCTGCTGATACTGTGGAGGCTTTTGCCTCTAGTTCTGTGGTGTCTGTTGCGGAGGAGGGGGTTTGGAGAACCCCTGAGAATTTCGGTTGTTTCCTTTCCAATGTGGTTTCTAGAATCCATAAGTCTAAGGTGCGGGATTCCGGTTCTAAAACCAATCCCTATTGTCTTGTGGTCTGACCTGAATTTCCTCGGCAATCAGTGCCTTCTCCACAGCAACCCGAAGGCTCTCTAGAGCGGACATCCTAACATGCCTGGCTATACCGGCATTTAACCCTCTGATGAAGCGGTTTACAAGAAGTTTCTCATCCTTTAGATAATCTACATAAGGCAACAACTCAAAGAATTTACTCTCATACTGGGTTACTGACAAGCCTTTTTGTTGGAGATCATGAAATTCGTCTATACGACGCTGCCTGAAGTGTTCTGATAGGTACCTCTCACGGAACCTCTCTGTGAATATCTCCCAAGTGAGAGTATCAGGAACTAATCCGCATTTGTACTCTTCCTGTCTCCACCAAGTGGAGGCTGTCCCTCTCAGTAGATGAACTGCGACATGTGCTTTCAAGTTGCTCTTTTAAGAACGCAATGCAAAGCACCTCTCAAGACTCAAAAGCCATGCCTCGGCCTCTACCCCATCGGTAGAACCTCTGAAGGATGGTGGCTGGAGGTGCATGACCTCCCTGATAAGATCCCCTGGATCTCGATGAGCTCTCTCAAAATAAACAGGTTCCACCGCTGGAGGTGGTCCTTGCATATGCACAGACTCTAGCTCATTTCCACCCCGACTCTCTACAGGAATCGGAGCTAGGCTCCTACTTCATTCTCTATCAACAAATCTATGACTCCCAGAGTCATGACTTCTAACCTGAGGGTTCTTTGCTGGGATCCTTTCTTGAACTATGCCAATAAGATTCTGTATGGCTGCTAAGAGGTCTCGGTTAGGTTCATTTGGCTATTCGGGAGGTGCTCCTAGGTTCTCCTCTGGAACTGATGCCTCCCTCACTACCTCTTCACGTGCTATGCGCACACGTCTAGGACCCCGTCCGCGCTTGCGAGCTTGTCACGTCGTCGGAGGCATCCTATGAGAAAAATAAGGCCAAATAATTAATTAATTTCTTTTAGAATAATATTAATTCAATTAAATTCGAAAGTCTGATAAAATCAATTTAACAAAAATAATTTAAATAATCTAAGGCGAAATGTAAGTGGAGTAAGGTTCCTAGTGTGGAAACCTTGCTCTGATACCAAAATGTCATGCCCAAAATTTAGGGCAAAAACGGAATGATTTTTTTTTTTAAATACAAATTAATTAACAAGTTCACTAACATGACATGCACTAATGTATTTGCCATATCTATATTTGAGCTAATCCTGATACAAACCAAGTATTGAAATTAACTAAATTTTATTTACGGAAACCTTAAGGTTTTAAATTTTAATTTCACAAGATACCTAGTCCATAGATAATTAAATCGAAATCATTAAAGAATAGAAATTGAAGATAAATTTGATCTCCAATAAGACTATATAGTCTAATGATCTGTCTTTAAATCAATAATTATAATAATCATTTAAAGTGCCATTAAATTTATATAATTTAATTTACACGGGCCAAATTAATTACGAGTGGCTATTACTCGCCTTTAGAAAGCCAATTAAAAATTATCCATTCTACTTCAAATGGAAAGTGCTTATATTATTCCATTTAAAATCCATTTTAAAATTTAATGCTCTAATTAAATTAACTAGGGCATAATTAAGTATTTATCACACTAAATACATTTAAAATTATAAAATTTAGCATTATTCTTCAAGGGTATATAAATGTTTAAAACTCTATATAATACATACTCAAAAATATAACCTATGGATATATATATGTATATACATATATATATATATATAAATATATATATTTAATCTTCTAAAATATCTTTCCAACTTAATAGCCAATTTGCCCTTCAACCCTAATTAGGGATTCTTTTTTTTTATATATGTAGACGTATAAAAATGACCACATTCTTAAATGAATATTTTATGTTCATTTTCCTATTTAATTAAATCCAATTTAATTAAATTATCCACATTCTTCTATTTAATTAAGTAAATCACTTGATTAAATTCACTATACCCATTTAATGAATAAATCATTTTATTCAATTAAATCCCCCTAGCCACTTTTAATTAAATTCAAATTTAATTAAATAGTTATCCTAAATTGAATAAATCAAATTTATTTAATTCCAACCAAATTGAATGAAAATCAAATAATTCAATTAAATCCTATTATCCCCCATCCACTTGCAAAATCCCAAACCCCTTCCTAATCCCTTCTAGAATCTTCTAACCAATTCTAATTAACCTAAACCCCCTCTAAACTTTGTCACATCCCTAAGAAAAGGGAGGTCACTTCTCAAATAGCCCAAAGTCTTGGATAACCATTGAAGGTTTTCAACCTTCAACCACCAAAAACCCTAAAGTCTTTGAAAACCATTGAAGGCTTCCAACCTTCAACCACTTAATCCCCAAAGTCTCCAATAACCATTAATGGTTATTTCAAACCCTCCCACATGGTTAAAACATTTGTTTTGACTCAACCTCTATCCAACCCAAGGGTCTCATCAGGTCATTAATGCTTTGACCATGATTATCTCTTAATCATTTGCACAAAGGTTTATCCTTGGATTAGATCCTAATTCAGTGGGTAAACCTAACTTAGACTTGACCCTTAGCCTTTAGATAACCATGAGGTCTTCTCAGGCCTTTAATGCCTCCAACCTCTTCTTTCAACCCAATCTGGTGTGGACATTTGTCACCATTTCATTGGTGCCAATTGTGCACATGGATCCCCAACTTTCAAACCTGGCCCTTGATTAAACCTTTCAATCCTGGCCATCCATTGCCCTGTTTGTGCTATAAATAGAGCTCTCATTCCTCCATTTTTAACAATCATCTTTCAAATTTGTAGCATTATACTTATGCTCAAATACTTTCAAGCTTTTCATCATCTTTATGCTCATCATTTAGCCTCTCTTTAGATCAGAATTAATCATGAATATGCATGTTTAGAATAAGTTCATTATCATTTTAGTTCAATTATAGATTAAATATAGTATGCTAGGATAGTATTCATACTAACCCTGTCATCTTATCATTTAGTTTATTGCATTTCTAGCATCTCATCTAGCTTATAACACATCTCATACTAAGATCAGTTAAAATCTCTCTCATTCTCATATTTGCCATCCCTAAGCCATTTTGCTCAGTAATCTGAGAGCAAAACATTGGTTTGAGGGACATTGTGAGATAGAGAACCATGGGACCCTCCTTGGGAAGCTAAGTAACGCATCGTTACTCCATAGCTTGCATCAAGAAGTCCTGTGTGTGTGTGTGGATTGGTATTTTACATATTTTTCACATTTTTAATTCTAACAATCCATTTTTCCCACATACATTTCTGGCGCCCACCGTGGGGCACGCACCCCAATAACTTATCGTTTTTTGAATTTGAAGACTTTTGCAGGTACGCGGGAAACTAGAATTAGCGCGTCAAAGACATATGTTAGTGCATCCGCAGAACAGTTTAGCGCTTCTAGCCTACTGTTTAGCGCGTGGGCTTTCTGTCTTAGCGCGTTAAACCTGTTCCTTAGCGCATAATACTATTTAACAATTTTTCCTGTAGGTGTCGACGCCGGCGGAACACAGATTAGCGCTTCTACATGACAGACTAGCGCATAGACCCCCATATTTAGCGCTTCACCTGCATATACTAGCACGTCTCAGCGGACAGTTAGCGCATATAAATTCACCATTTTCCGAGAAAAACCAAAACACGGATCAGCGCTTCTACCTGACAGATTAGCGCATTGGCCCAATATACAAGCGCTTATACTAAGTCTTCCAGCGCATCCAAACGGACAGTTAGCGCATTAAATTCCAAAATCCCTGAAAAACAGGCCGCTGAAAAAACCAGACCATAAATTAGCGCATCAAAGCCACAGAGTAGCGCTTGCGGGAAACAGAATAGCGCATGCAAACGGAACAGTAGCGCATCCACCGAATATTGTAGCGCGTACAGTTTGTTCTGTAGCGCATCAACAACAAAACCAACAAAAAGATTGTGTAACCGAATAAATAATTTTAGACTTGTGGAAGTCCCCCGAAACAAACTAACCGATTTCTTTTGCAGGATTTTTAACAAATTTCTTGCAGGAAAAGCGAGGAGATTTGTTTTACAAGCAAAACGTTTTTCCTTTCGTTGACCTCGAATATCGAAATTTGCTTTGTTGACGATCTATTTTCCATAGATTAAATAATCATTGCTATAAAGGATTAAAAAGAACACCATGCTGATTGGAGCAACATCTCCAAATAGAGGTTAGCAAACCATTGTCTTGAAGGCTAAAAAGAACAACTTATCTGCCGTGTATCGAAAGTGGAAGGTATATGCTCTCCCCTTAACTGGGTGACCAAAAAGCCAAACCACTCTTATGCTTTCTTTTATTCAAGCAATAAATCCTTTAGCAGGCCTGCCTTCCCGAGGAGTTGCACTCAACTCTTAAAGCCGTTTATGGCCGGTGTGAAGGGAACGACCTAAGTGGGGAACGGCTTTGACGCCAAGAATTCCAACCCACTATAATCAAATGTGGAAAGTGACGAAAGTCCTTTTCAACGGTTGCGCGTAGCGATTAGTCTTCCCCCAGTATCCTTAAGATACGTAAAGCCTTTGTTCTAAAGGTTGGGAAGCCTCCTGAGGGAGTTTATCACTGACAGCCGAACGGGAAGCCTGATTAAGAACCTTAGCATTAGAAACTTTGAGCTGAGTCAGTATCCAAACATTTGTAACATCATAGTGCAAGGGTGGGGAAGAATCCGCCCACAAGATTACTCACCATATATCTCCCAAGATAACTACTCAACTGTGAAGCAATTCACTTTGGGTTAACTTCTGGCAAAAGGCAAAAAAATGGGCGCCCTCTAGGGGGTGACACGGCTGTTTGAGCTGACGGAGTATCGAGACTAGTGAGCTATGATGTTGCTTATGACCCTTGAATAAAGAGTCTTTCTGAAGTGTTTATCTTGTATCCAACCTGTTAAAACATTGGGAATTCGAAAACATCCTCGACAGAACATACACTTTATGTTAGATTAGGTAAAATGATTGTACTTTGTATGCCGTGTTTACATTTTGTATTTTAGAAAATCATCCATCCTACTTGAAAATTCTCTCAACAAAAATCAAAAACATCACAAAAGCACCAAGAGGAAAAATCAAGGCAGTTTAGCGCTTGAGAACAACATATTAGCGCGTCAAACGGTTATTTTAGCGCATCTGAAGAACAAAATAGCGCGTCCAACAAAAACAGTAGCGTTTCAACTGAAAGTAAAACAGAGACCAAATATTTCAGCGCGTGTAACGAGCAGCTTAGCGCGTGGGATCTATGCTTTAGCGCATTAAACAAACCAGTTAGCGCGTCAAAATCACAGTGTAGCACGTCAATTTTCCGAAAACTTCACAACAAAATTCACAAAAAAATCTGTTTTAGCGCATGTAACGAGCATCTTAGCGCGTGGGATCTCTGCTTTAGCGCATCAATTAAACCAGTTAGCGCGTAAAAGTCACAGTGTAGCGCGTAATTATCAGAAAAACTTCACAGCAAATTTCAAAAAAGTCTGTTTTAGCGCGTGTAATGAGCAGCTTAGCGCGTGGAATCTTTATTTTAGCGCATTAACCAAACCAGTCGGCGCGTGGAAAATACAGTTTAGCGCGTGCATATTTCACAGTCAACCACACAAAATTTTCCAGAATCAATTGTTTAGTGCGTAACCAGGGGCAGAGTAGCGCGTAGATAAATAGTTTTAGCGCATTGAGAGAATTTACTAGCGCATCGAACAACTGTTTTAGCGCGTGAGAAAGAGGAGAAAAACAGGGAGTTGGAAAAACCAAAAATTTTGAAAAATCTCAAAAATATTTCAAACACAGTTTTTCATTAAAACACGTTTTTCATCAAACCAGAGTGACAGAAACAAGCCATAAAACTATTTTTCAAGTCAAATTTGTGTCAAACAAGGTTGTCCAAATCTGAAAACGAATCAAGCATTAGAGGACGTCTTTTCTATCATAATCCGGAAACTTGTCATCATCAGTATCAATTCAATCCTTTAAATATCTTACGGATCTCATCTCAAAAACACTCGTCTAGAAATTTTCCAAATTGTCAAATTTAGTTTCCAGATTGGGAAACTCTTATCCATATCATTTGACATACTTTATCGTGAAGGAATAGCTAAACCTTCATTTTGATCAAGTAAAATTTGAAATTTCAAAACAAGAATCAACTGAATCCAAATCAATCAAAGGAAATCATTGATCGCTCATGCATGACTAATCGCCTTATTCTGAGAAAGAAGAACCTCTATCGCAACGTCACGTTAAAGAAACAACAACCAAGCTTTTCCAAATTCATCAAGAGAAATAAATTTTTATACATCAATCGTCAACTCTTCAAATCCCATCGGGTATTTCTTTATCACGTCAAACGTTATATCCAAAACAAATCCAGCGAATTTGACAAAGAACCCCTGAAAACAAGAGCATACTGTCAAAAGTCTGCTTTTAATCAAAAGATAAACCGCGGAGGAAAAATCAATCCAGCATTCCTGCCCGACGAGTGCATCACATATAACACACCTAGACCAGAACCACCAACACCAGAGCAAAACATCAACGAGGACTTTGTTCCTTTCATCACTGAAAGTTTCTATTGAAATGCCTGTCACTCGTTCTCAACGAAACAAACAAAGCGAGACACCCGCGGAATCAAGTATGAATCGCAGGTTATCAAATCCTTTTGAAATTCCATCTTCAGAAGATCCTGAAATTACTGACGCAATTCTTCAGGAATGCCAAGAAAATCCTTCATTCCAAAAACTCATTGAAAAACTCATGGAAAATGACAAAGAAAAATATCTGCTTATGCTTACAAGCAAAGGTGTCAAAATTCTTGAAGATTTCGACGCAAATGTCTTTCAAATAGGATCTCAACAATACACATATCAAGAACAACAAAGGGAAGAAGAGACTCGCATACCTGAACAACGTATTCCAGAACAACATATACCAGAAATGCGAGTACCTATGTTCGAAACCCCCGAACAACACATACCATTTGCTACACCTTTTCAAATGAGAACAAATCCAAGGGAAGAACTTTTCCCTCGGCAAGATAATACGCCTTTGGTTGCTCTTACTCAACAGATGCAAATGTTGCAAAGACAAATGCATGATATGCAACAAGGGACAACAGTGCGGTATTCTATAAACGAAATCTGTCCTTATCCATTTGACAGAAGCTTAAACATGATACCTTTTCCTCCAAACTCAGACATTCCTAAATTTGATAAATATGATGGGAAAGGTGATCCTCGAGATCATGTTCGAGAATTTTGTACTATGAGTCTTGAATTTGCTCATAATGACACGTATCTGATGAGGTTATTCCCAAGAAGCCTGGGAGGACAAACAATGGAATGGTTATCCAAGATTACACCACCTGTTAGATCATTTGACGAATTAGTCAACAAGTTCATCACCCATTATTCTTACAACATCCAACATGCCATAACCATGTTAGATATCTGCAACACCAAACAAAAGAACAATGAAACATTCATGTTATTCCTTCAACGTTGGCGACGCATGGTATCAAGATATCCTCGCGATATTCCTGAAAAAGAGAAAATGGAAATCTTCATTGATAACTTGAATGGGGAAATGAGTTACAGACTCAAACTTCAATGCATCCCATCTTTTGACAAGTTAATTGAAAATGGCATCCAAGTAGAGGAAGCTTGTGTCAAAAAGGGAACAGTTAAATTCTACAAAGAAGGAACGAACTCATCAAACTACAATAACCAAAACAATACAAATCTAGACAAAACTCGATTTTGGACTCGAAACAAAAACGACGGCAACAATGAATCCTATGATCCTAAATCTAAACAGCCAGTGCTTGCTTTATCAGGAAATACTCAGAATACGAAAAATCCTAAAAATGCTACTCCCAATCCACCAAACAATACTCAAGGACAACTCAACACCAACAATGCCAACGATAATCAAAACAAAAATATGAATCCAGGGCCTAACAACAATTCACGCAACAACACCAACAATTTCCATAAGCATATTTTCACACCATTGGGCCAATCATTAGAGTCCGCATTCAGAGAGCTGTTAGCAAACAAGGTTCTTTCTTTACCTCCAATCAACAATTATGAACCCCCGATCAAACCACCTTGGTGGAATGATTCCCATTATTGTGATTTTCATCAAAACAAAGGTCATAGAACAAACGAGTGCATGCGATTGAAACACATAATCCAAGACATGATTGATCGAGGGGACTTAACAGTGGATGGTCTCAAAACAAATAATGATCACGAAGCCTTCAAAGATCCTTTACCAAATTATAAAGATGGAGCATCAACTTCAAACGATACCCGCGGAGCTCGTATTAATCACATCTACAACAACACAATCAATCACATATCAGCTGAAGACCATCAAGTCAATGTTATAACCATTCGAGATAAACGTGATCATGAATCTGTCAATGTAACAACCCGGACCCAGAAATATGTCTTAAAGGGGCATACTGCACATCCAACCACCACACCAAAGATCCAATACGACTTAGTTACTCAACTGCGAAAAACTCCGGCTCAGATATCTATCTTGGAATTGTTAAAACTATCTCCAAAACACAAAGACATATTGGAGCAAGCACTCTTAGAAACAAATGTACCTCAAAATCTGGATACAGACAAATTCCAAGCTATGGTGGCCCACATGACAGAGTCTCATAACCTCACCTTCTCAGAGCATGATAATACTTCATTGAGTCATCCGCATAATACTCCTCTACATATTGAAGTCATTGTTTGCAAACACCGTGTCAAAAGAGTCTTAATAGATGGAGGAGCCGGACTTAATATATGTACTTTAAAGCTTATCCGTGCACTAGGTTTCTCAGAAGAATCTATTGATCCTTGTAAAAAGATTACCATAAAAGCATATGATGATGAGGAACGGTCCTCTAAAGGAACAGTGATATTACCTATTCAGGTAGGCCCAGTGCAAAAGGATACAATATGTCAAGTTTTAGATATTGATCTCACTAATAATATCTTACTAGGCCGACCCTGGATACATGAAATGCAAGCAGTACCTTCTACATACCACCAGTGTGTCAAATTTCCTTATGATGGACAGGAAATCTCCATATCAGCTGATCATAATCCATTTCAACATTGCAATACAATGGGGGCAGCCCAAGACAGTTTGGTTCCTTATAACAGAGAAAAGCAACAGTCTTCGACACCTGATCCACCAATACCAAAATCCAACTCCTTATGGAGAGATTTCAAACAGAAAATGCAAATCAAAGACCAAGGCATGGGCGAATACTCTATGGAGCCTTTGTGTTTAACCAAATTGCCAACATCACCTAGATCACATGGTTTACCTACTCTATCAACACATCAGGCAACTCAGCCCATAACTAAATTTGATGGTACCTTCATCCAATTGGGGACTCTAGCACATGAATCAGAAGATAAAGATGTTCTTAACTGGCTATACAAAGATGAAGAAGAAGCTAATAGAGCGGCCGCTCTAGACATTGTTCTACCAACACACTTGTATGGAAAAGGCTACCTGATCATGAAACAAATGGGATATGGCGGTAAAGGACCTATTGGGAAACGCCAAGAAGGAGTCACTGAACCTATAGATCTTCCTTCACAACCGAGTAGAAATAAAGCAGGATTAGGTTCTACATTCACTTTCCTATTAAAAAGGCCGCCAAATACAAATACAAAACCTGAATGGAAAGAAAAGAAGAAATACAAGGAAGAATCATGGCAGGAAGCTCTCTTTGAATCAGCAAAAACAATCCGTAAGGCAAGGGAACGTCAAGATCAGAAGATACATCAGGGAAAGCTTCTGAATCATAAGAAGGCCATATCTACAGCAGTGGCTCATATTCACACACCAGTGGCTCAAGAACCAATCCTATCATCACAAGCACCCATCATTCCTCCCTGAGGAAGCACAATATATGAACAAATCCAGAATGTAGAAGATGGATCAGATATAGAATCCACACAAAATGTCAAAATAGTATCTATCATCAAGGATTTATTTTCGCCATACAACATACCTGTCTACAACACAGATAGAATTTGGGATGATGCCTATGAGACCGATTCAAATGAATATGAATGGGGTACCTGCTCCGACGCTACTACAAATATCCCCGATGATACTGATTTCATATCCATTTCTCAAGAAGAACATAACGCAGAAGATAGACCTCTTGAATTTGGACCACAACATATCTATGACGTTCAAGAAAGCGAACAACAATATTACGAACAAGTCTATGTAGAAGATGATACCATCGAAGACCTCGATGAAACCCTAAATTTCTTTAAAAACAAGACCCATCACGATGATAACTCTATTCTAACACTTACAGTAGCTGAACTTGACCCACCCCATGATTCCTTACCACTTGTCTTCCCTGATCTCATCGACTGGACTGAACCTGAGACTCATGATATCCCAATTTTTCCAGATGATGACTCTATTATCCACTACCTATGCACCGTAAATCCCGGAACAAGCTCTACCAGTAAACCGCATAATGACGTCTGTTCTTCAGGGAGTGCCAAGTCTCTCAGTCGCAAAAATGAATCAAATAATGAATCTAATGCTGAAAACCAGTCAATGGCAGCAATGGATTCCAAAAAAGTAAAAATAAAGGACGCATCTGAGGGTGAAAACCTTTTTAAGGCACCTAATGATGGGAAACTTGACACTCTTCCTGAGCATTTTCATGAACGATCACCCATATTGATTGAGCCCACTCAATCAATCAACATTGGTACCACTGAAGCAGCCAGAAACATTCACCTGGCAGAATCTCTGACCGAAGAGGAAAGATTGGCATTCATCATCTTCTTTAAAGGACAACAAATTAACTTTGCCTGGTCATACGCTGATATGCCTGGAGTGGATCCACACCTAATCATGCATCACTTATCCATCTCTGCGGGGGTTAAACCAGTCAAGAAGAAACTACGGAAGATGAATCCACAAATAGCACTCATGGTCAAAACGGAATTAAAGAAATTATTAGATGTCGGATTCATCCGACCTATTGACTATGCAGAATGGATTTCTAACATTGTTCCAGTCTCAAAACCAAATGGTAGTATCAGAATATGCACCGACTTCAGAGATGTCATTAAAGCTTGCCCAAAGGATGACTTTCCTCTACCAAGTATTGATATAATTGTAGATCTCACAGCAGGCCATGCAATGCTCTCATTAATGGACGGTTTCTCAGGCTATAATCAAATCAAAATAGCTCTTGAAGATCAAGACAAAACAGCATTCACCTGTCCTTGGGGAACATACTATTGGAATGTAATGCCTTTTGGCTTAAAGAATGCCGGAGCCACTTACCAAAGAGCAATGACAACCATATTCCATGATATGATGCACACATTTATGGAAGACTATGTGGATGATTTGCTAGCCAAATCCTTCACCAGAACTGAACATCTTGGCATCCTAACAAAGATCTTTGATCGATTGCAGAAATTCAAAGTCCGACTCAACCCTAAGAAGTGTGTCTTCGGGGTTACATCAGGAAAGTTACTAGGTTACATTGTCTCAGCTAAAGGTATTGAAGTGGATCTAGCAAAGGTACAAGCCATCATGGATATGCCACCACCGAAGAATATCAGTCAACTTCGATCTCTCCAAGGACGACTTCAATCAATCAGATGATTCATCGCTCAACTAGCAGATAAAAGTCTGCCATTTAACCACTTGTTACACAAAAATGTGCCATTCAAATGGGAGACTAAATGTGCAGAATCCTTTTACCAAATTAAACAGTACCTGATGAATCCACCAGTTCTAGTACCACCAATTGCAGGAAAGCCTCTTATATTGTATATATCAACGACAGATGTTTCACTGGGGGCATTATTGGCACAAGAAGATCAACAAGGAAAGGAACGCGCCATATATTATATCAGTAGAACATTGAATGGATATGAGCTCAATTATACATTCATTGAAAAGGCTTGCCTAACAGTTGTTTTTGCATCTCAAAAGTTCCGACATTATATGCTAGCACACACTATCAAGCTAGTAGCCAAAATTGATCCTCTCAAATATTTACTCAGCAAGGCAGCTCTCACAGGCCGATTGGCTAAATGGGTTATGATTCTCAGTGAATTTGACATCCACTACACAGAAAGACGCGCCATCAAGGAACAAGCAATTGCAGATCAGCTGGCTGAAGCACCGCTACCAGGAAAACAAATCATGGACATTGAATTTCCAGATAGGGACGTTTTTGCTCTTTCCTCCAAACAATGGACCCTATACTTTGATGGATCCTATACCCAACATGGTTCAGGGGCCGACATTCTATTCATCACCCCTGAAGGACACACTATGCCAAGATCATACAGGCTTATGTTTCCATGTACAAATAATATGGCTGAATATGAAGCATTGGTCATAGGCATCAAAATGGCCGTCGAATGGAAGATCACAGAATTAAAAGTCTATGGAGACTCACAATTGGTCATCAATCAAATCAACAACAACTATCAGACAAAGGATGATAAGCTACTACCCTACAAACGGATGGTGGATGATTTCAAACAGTATTTTGTGCACATCACTTTTGAGCAAATACCAAGGTTAAATAACAAAACAGCCGATGCAATGGCTATGATCGCTTCATTACTACAAATTCCAGAACAACAGAGTCGTTATGAGTTCCTGGTAGAGCAACTGTTCTCTCCCGCCTATGACCATTCTGAATCTCATGTTATATATGCCTTAACCGGTTCAGATTCTCCGTTATATGGACCAATATATGACTACCTCAAGCATAATATATTACCCATTGACCAATCCCGCAACCAAAAACGTAACTTTATCCGACAAGCTGCCCGTTACACCCTTACCGCTGATACCTTATATCGTCGGGGTCTAGATGGTACTCTTCTTCGTTGTCTTGATCGTAATGATTCTGATTCAGCTTTACACGAGCTTCACGAAGGTATTTGTGGTACACATTCGAGTGGCACTACTCTTGCTAAAAAGCTTCTACGAATGGGATACTACTGGCCTACCATGGAAAAAGACTCATATCATTTCGCCAAGAAATGTCCTAAATGCCAAATCCATGGCAATCTGATACATGCACCAGCACAGGAACTACAACCATTTACCACCTCCTGGCCCTTTTGTCAGTGGGGATTAGATCTGGTAGGCAAAATACATCCTTCATCTTCAAATGGACACAAGTTCATTATAACTGCCACAGAATACTTTACCAAATGGATTGAAGCAGTTCCCATGACCACAGTAACTGGGAAACAAATTGCTTCTTTTATCTTAAATTATCTGATCTGCAGATATGGTATTCCAAGTTCAATTGTCACAGATAATGGACGACCTTTCAAAAACCAAGATGTGCAGGAACTATGTGAAAAATTCAAAATCCAGCATCGATTTTCTACACCCTACTATCCACAAGGAAATGGTCAGGCAGAAGCATCTAACAAAACGATCCTAAAAATCCTTAAGAAAACAGTGAATGATGCAGGCAAAGATTGGCATATACAACTCAATCCAGCTCTTTGGGCCTACAGGACTAGCATCCGCACACCTACAAGGGCAACACCATATTCCCTGGTATATGGATCAGAGGCTATTTTACCCTTGGAGGTAGAAATTCCATCTCTTAGAGTCTCTTTGAAAGGTTTGATTCCAGATGAAGAGTATCGGGTCAATCGACTGCAAGAATTGGAACTATTAGATGAAAGACGCCAACATGCTTATACTCATCTCAAAGCATATCAGCAACGCATGTGCCGGAGCTACAATCATAAGGTCATTCCTCGTAACTTCAAGGTTGGTGATCTAGTCTTAAAAGAAAATCCAAGAAACCAGCAAGATAGAGAAAAGAAAGGGAAATTTGAACCTAACTGGTTGGGTCCCTATGTCATCATTTCAGTCTATGGATCAGGTGCCTATCAGCTAACAAATTCTGAAGGAGATGTGCTTGATGATCCAACTAATAGCATTCATCTAAAGAAGTACTATACTTAAAGTAGCCTAGTGCACGGAAAATGACAAAAACAAACAAAAAAATACAAAACTCCAGAATAAGTTAAAATACAAAGTACAATAAAAACAAATGGTGAAAACCTGGTAAACAGGCGCCTTTGTGAAAGGCCGGCTCCTTTCTCTATATCCATGCCATTTTATCCATCAAAACACTCTCGGCCATCGCCCGACACTTAGCATATATCTATCCAGGACATACTTAGCGTAGTCACTATCCTGGGTTATTCATCTACCACATTTTACCATGGCTTGGAAATCACTGTACATACTTATATCCAGCAGAAACACTCATCTAGGGACATTAGACTGTTCAAAAACTTGCAAACATTCAAGACATGCCAACTATTGCAAAACTCAGACATATGACATCCAACAAACACAACTACACTACATCACAACAACCAAACACGACCAATACACTAGAAACTTAAGGATGGATGATTTTCTGAAGTACTCAATATTGCATTATCGCATTACAGTCTTGATTATTTTGCATTTTGAACTTTTTAATAAATTGGAATCTTTTCCTTATCTCATCAAAAGCTTCACAGCTAGAGATCATGGGAAACTTCCAACATTTTCTTAGTCTTCTGTTTGGGAGGCGATCACTTGTATTGTGTGAATATTTGCCTCGAGACGTGATCCATATCACTGAAGGCTTGATCCCATTTCACGCATTATAAATGATCTACTCTTGTTTGTTTACGCAATACGCACTCAGGTCGTCCTGGTTCAATTATACCTTGACGCTTGTGCTATCTTGCAAAATTAAAAATCATGTAAATTTTACTCAGGTCATTCTAGTTCAATTATACCATTATGCTTGTATAAATTTTCAACATATCCTAAACAAATCAATGCTCAATGATGATATTTACAAAGAAAGCAAATGAATGGTTATATCGGATGGCAAATACAGAATGAGAGATGATCCAAACACAATTAGTTGCATATCATTTTACAATTAGTTGCATATCATTAGTTGCATCTCATTTTATCATAAGTTGCATATCATTATTATCTCTTCTATCATTATTACATCATTACACATCATCTTACATAAAGCCGCATATTAACATCATACATCTCATTTTTAAGATACATCTCATAAACACACAAAAAATTACATATATATCATACATTACATCATGTATATAAGCATTACATCATCATGTAAAAAGGAAGAAGCACACATAAAACATACATCCATAAACACATCACATCGGTCAAAAATGGTGCTCTATATATATATCTCTCAAAATGATCAAAATCTACAAAATGTGTCACAACTGTGTCCAGTACAAAGAATACACTGCTCAAAATACAATAGAGACCATGTCTCTCAAGTATGACTATCCCCTGATGGAGATGGTCTAGCCCCTGAGGCACCTGCTCCTAGATCTCTAGGAGGATCCTGTCTGGCTCCTGAGACGCTCGCACCCGGATCGGCAGGAGGGTCCTGTCCCACTGGCCCTGTCACTCCACGGCTCTCCGATCGTGTCCCGGCAGTTCGAGATCGACTCGATCTCGACTGCGCAAAGCTCTCTACACGCCGCTCTCTGGGAACCGCCTCCTCATAATGCTGCCTGTAATATGCAGCCTCCTGCACACTCCGTGTCAGCTCTCTCAGGGTGTCTCTCAAGGGACCACCCACCGCAGCTCTCTGTACGGTCGCCAAGGCCTCCTCTGCTCGCCCCCGCCGCTCCATCTTGGTATCTCTCTCAGTGATCAACTGAGAGATCTGCCTCTGATAAGTCAAAATCTGTGCCTGCAGCTACTGCACAGTGATCTAAAGAGTCCGGATCTGGGCGTCCTCTGCGTGTCCCGGCACTCGAACCCGTAGTGGTACCTGTGCTGGTGCCACTCCCCCCACTCGGCCTATCCTGGGTACGGGAGGTTGAAGAATATCTATCCTCCTCCTTTGTACTGGCCTCCCCACCTCCTCCTCTCCTCCTACTGCCGCTAGTACCTCTGTGACTCTGCCCTCTCTCCCGGCTCCAATGGCCAATCCTCCCCTCCCCCTCTCAATCCGGCCCTGCCGTACCGCCCTCTGCACACCTCTCCCTCTCCTCCTCCCTCCATCACCCCCGTCATCCCCATCATCCCCCTCATCTCCCCCATCTCCCTCCTCTCCATCCGAATCAAAAACCGGTCTCATCTCCTCTGGATCTGAGATCCTCGCAACCGCCCGAGTAGCAAATAAACGAGCGAACTCGTCAGTCATACCGGCATCCTGTATCTCTGGGGCATAGTCCCAGATCTGTCCGGCCAAACCAGTAAACTCCTCAATCGCAACGACACTGTCAATAGTCGGCCCCCAATTGGCCACATCCTGCTGCCGTCGTGCATATAAGCACATCCCCTGTGGAACACCCTGCTGCCTCCCGAACTGCCTCAAAACTCGGGTAACCAAAAACCGCTCAATGACGAACGGGGTCCTCCCAATCAAATGCCTCGTCATAAAAATGAACGGCATCTCCATCCCATCCTCAGCCCATACCTCGCAGCCTGTGTACGGTCTCCAGGTGACCGTATCTATGTCATCAAAAACCCTCCTCCAGTGCTCTAGTTTGCCCAGCTTACGCTGGACAACTAGGCCTCTATAACCATATGCATAAGCTGCTCCCACGGGCCTATCCCTGTCTGCCAGTGGCCTCGCTGCTGGAATGTGCTCCCAGCACCATACCTGTAAGAGTGTCACCCCTGCTGATAAACTCCCATATCCGAGGTATACAACCTCATGTAGGCTCCTGTAGAGGTGGGCCAGCATCGCTGATCCCCATGCAAATCTCCGGCCCTGTGTGACCATCTGCTCCAGAACCAGCCCCCATCCCACTGAAAATCCCTTTGACCTGCGATCAGGACAAAGGAATCCTCCAATAAATCCTGCCAATACAGATGGCAGCGGTGCATAATCCAGATCCAGGAACTCCTGCCACGGGATCTCATACCCACAGACGCTCTCATCATGAAAAATCCGGCGCAGTGCCTCTATGCCGCCCTCCTCTGTCTGCTCATAGGGCAATATAGCCCCTACCACAAGAATACGCAGGATACGATAGTAGTCCTCTGGTGTCACGGTCATCTCCCCAGTAGCAAAATGGAAGGTGTTCGTGTCACTATGCCACCTCTCTGCTAGTGTTGTCAAGAGTCCCCGGTTCACAGTGAACCGAGGCATATCTAAAAGTGAGGTCAATCCACACCTCTCAATAATGTCCAGGTCTGCCTGTGACAGACGTGGTATCAGTGTCCATGGTCTCGGGAATCTCTCCCTCGACTGCACGATCCCCAATCGCTCCTGTCAACAAACAAAACATATCCAATATCAGATTCCACTTCAACAACAAGATATCAAAATAAAACTTATATCAACAACATGAAACAATTTGCTCATCTACATCAAGTTCAAACCTATCATTTCATATCAACTTGTAAAACAACTCAAGTTCTCAAAAACCATATCAAAACTTGTAAAACAACTCAAGTACCACAATCACACAAACTTGTAAAACAACTCAAGTTTCCCACCCATATCAAAACTTGTAAAACAACTCAAGTTTCCAACCCATATCGGCTTGTAAAACAACTCAGGCTTTCATATGCATTTTGAACGTAAAACAGATAACACAAATAAATCATGTTCTGATCCCCACAAATAGCTTGATATCTATACATAACTTGGACACATTCACATCAAAACAAGTTATACAAATGCTCATATTGGATACATGCATCAAAAACATGTCAGACACGCAAAAACACCACATTTTAGATTGACCACAACACAAATTTTTCCTGGATGCGCTAAAACAGACATGAAATGCGCTAAAAAAAGACCCACGCGCTAGGCTGTTTGTCCTACGCGCTAACCTATTTGTCTTATGCGCTAGATTCCATCCATGCGCTACGCTGCCTTTCCTAAGCGCTAATCTATTTGCCCTATGCTAGACTATGTCTATGCGCTATTATTTTCCTCCATTGCGCTACCTAATCTAACCTATGCGCTAGACTCTGTCTACGCGCTAATCTATCCTCCCTAGGCGCTCGCCTTTTCATTCTATCCGCTAGAAACACTCTGCGTGCTAATCTAATCTTCCTAAGCGCTACCTGTTAAACCCTATGCGCTAGGTTATGATCACGCGCTAACCCTCCGGCTTCCTGCGAACTTCTATGCATCCTATGCGCTAGGTCAAAGTGATGCGCTATCCTGTTTCCCTTACGCGCTAACATTGGCTTTACATGCGCTGTTTTCCGTCTACGCACTAACCTAAAAATCCTATGCGCTACCAAATATTTTCGGACGCGACCCCTAAATTTGACCCCGATGCGCTAGATCGCATTACGTATGCGCTACTATGCGCCTTAGACGCGCTAAAACGATGAGTCCGAACTTTAAAATTCGAAAAACAGCTAAAAACGACAAAATAAAAAATCAAAAGGGGGTCAAAAACGTTGACTTACTGGTGGTCCACGCGCGGCTGGTCTCCGGTACCTCCGAACGCACTCGAAATGGTGTCTGTGATACGGAATAGGCATT
The DNA here is from genome assembly GCF_030272615.1 of Cryptomeria japonica. Lineage (NCBI taxonomy): Eukaryota > Viridiplantae > Streptophyta > Pinopsida > Cupressales > Cupressaceae > Cryptomeria > Cryptomeria japonica. Next base: position 286,418,404 of record NC_081413.1, read on the forward strand.
TTCTCTCCAGAGAAAATTCTCTTTTCTTCAAGGTCAACAAGCACAAATGAATTCAAATCAAGCCCTTTTCCCCTTTTATAGGAGGAAAATGAAATTAGGGTTAACTAACTGGGCCTGTAATACGGTCGTGGTCTCCCCTATACCAACACATTTGTAATTTATCGGGAGATGAATCAATTTACACACTAACTACACGCATGAAATCCTACACATCATACGAACGTCATCAATTTAAATCAGAAATTTTCCAACCAAAAAAATATTGATTCATCTCCCGAGGGGGCATCACATCAAATATCGAATCTGGGGCATCACATCAAATCTGGGGCATGACTTGCAAATCAAAGAGTGACACAAAAATTGCATTTGATCATAAAAACACAAAAACACATCATTTTCTTTGAATTAACATGTGCACACACGTCACTTCAAAGAGGGGCAAAATGTAGACGTATAAAAATGACCACATTCCTAAATGAATATTTTATGTTCATTTTCCTATTTAATTAAATCCAATTTAATTAAATTATCCACATTCTTCTATTTAATTAAGTAAATCACTTGATTAAATTCACTATACCCATTTAATGAATAAATCATTTTATTCAATTAAATCCCCCTAGCCACTTTTAATTAAATTCAAATTTAATTAAATAGTTATCCTAAATTGAATAAATCAAATTTATTTAATTCCAACCAAATTGAATGAAAATCAAATAATTCAATTAAATCCTATTATCCCCCATCCACTTGCAAAATCTCAAACCCCTTCCTAATCCCTTCTAGAATCTTCTAACCAATTCTAATTAACCTAAACCCCCTCTAAACTTTGTCACATCCCTAAGCAAAGGGAGGTCACTTCTCAAATAGCCCAAAGTCTTGGATAACCATTGAAGGTTTTCAACCTTCAACCACCAAAAACCCTAAAGTCTTTGAAAACCATTGAAGGCTTCCAACCTTCAACCACTTAATCCCCAAAGTCTCCAATAACCATTAATGGTTATTTCAAACCCTCCCACATGGTTAAAACATTTTTTTTGACTCAACCTCTATCCAACCCAAGGGTCTCATCAGGTCATTAATGCTTTGACCATGATTATCTCTTAATCATTTGCACAAAGGTTTATCCTTGGATTAGATCCTAATTCAGTGGGTAAACCTAACTTAGACTTGACCCTTAGCCTTTAGATAACCATGAGGTCTTCTCAGGCCTTTAATGCCTCCAACCTCTTCTTTCAACCCAATCTGGTGTGGACATTTGTCACCATTTCATTGGTGCCAATTGTGCACATGGATCCCCAACTTTCAAACCTGGCCCTTGATTAAACCTTTCAATCCTGGCCATCCATTGCCCTGTTTGTGCTATAAATAGAGCTCTCATTCCTCCATTTTTAACAATCATCTTTCAAATTTGTAGCATTATACTTATGCTCAAATACTTTCAAGCTTTTCATCATCTTTATGCTCATCATTTAGCCTCTCTTTAGATCAGAATTAATCATGAATATGCATGTTTAGAATAAGTTCATTATCATTTTAGTTCAATTATAGATTAAATATAGTATGCTAGGATAGTATTCATACTAACCCTGTCATCTTATCATTTAGTTTATTGCATTTCTAGCATCTCATCTAGCTTATAACACATCTCATACTAAGATCAGTTAAAATCTCTCTCATTCTCATATTTGCCATCCCTAAGCCATTTTGCTCAGTAATCTGAGAGCAAAACATTGGTTTGAGGGACATTGTGAGATAGAGAACCATGGGACCCTCCTTGGGAAGCTGAGTAACGCATCGTTACTCCATAGCATGCATCAAGAAGTCCTGTGTGTGTGTGTGGATTGGTATTTTACATATTTTTCACATTTTTAATTCTAACAATCCATTTTTCCCACATACAATATAAAATGGCTCTAAACTAAATGAATTAAACATATTATTTTATTTTATTACCCTAGCCCTACCCGGCTAGGGTTTAATATTTCTTTAATTACCATTTTTTTTACACAGGGCCGAAACCCATTGGCGGCGGCCATGAAATTTTTTTTGAAGCAGGTTTTTAAAGGAGCGACGGGGGCCGAGGGCGCCACTGTGTGTCCACACAGTGGCAGTGTGGCACCACTATGTGTCCACACAGTGCGAGCCATTGGCGGCCCACACCACTGTGTGTCCACACAGTGGCGGCCACGGCTGACACTATGTGTCCACACAGTGGGAGCGGTAGCGGCCCACACTGTGTGTTCACACAGTGGAAGCCGCGAGGCCCACACTATGTGCACACACAGTGAGGTCCGCGGGCATAACAATACCCCTTTTTTTTTAAATAAAATAAAATAAAAAAAGTTTTATTTTATTTTACTAATTTTTTTTTTATAATTTATATATATATAAATACATATGTATATATTTATATATATATTGATATAAATATATATATATATGTATGTATATATATATTTTTATTTTATTTTTTTCTCAATAAGTTTTACATGCAAAATTTTTCTTTCTAAAACAAAATAACAAAGGTAAATCACTATGTTAAATCAAATTATATATATATATATATATATATATAAACATATAAATGGTAAATAAGCTTAGGCTTTTTTTTTTTATGATTTTAATTGCTAATAACAAATGAAGTAAATCTACTGCTGAGCAATTTATCATAACACATCGGAAATATATATGTTTTATTTTCTTCTTCAGAACTTAGGAAATACTATTTTAGGACTACATTATACTTTTCTGAAATAAATACATACATTGATTTCTCAACTATTACAGCAACTAACTAAACATTCCTTTTTTTTTAATTTAAAAACTAACAACAATTACAAATCATGTTTTTTTGCAATTAAAATGGAAATAAAATTCTTAGCTAAAAAGAAGAATCCAGATCTAAATAAAACTGTTTTTTTTTTTCTTTTATATTACAAAAAAAACTATCGCATGCAATCAAAAGCAATCCTCTCTTTTAAAAAAAAATAGAAAATAGAAGCATATCTAGCTTTGTACAACTCTAACGATATTCTGCAAAAATACAGGATGTTTCTTTATTTAACTACAATAACAAATCTCATGTCTATTTTCAAAATTACAACTTGCCTCTCATTTCAATGAATGAGGGTATATTTCTCCTATCAAATTAAAACTAATAACTGCAAATGAATTTAAATCTCTTCAACAATAATCTTCTGCAACCTCTCACTTTTCCTATTCATTTCTCCTGGCATTCCTGCATAATAGAACACAAATATGACCATGGAGTGCTCACCTCCCAGCCTAGGCTAACTGGTAGCCACCCCCGAGCTCGGAGAACCAAGCCCTAGACGGGTAACAAACATGCAAACACATAGAAGATAAAAATACACACACAGATATTCAGACACACTCCCAACTTGGCTACACAACACCACACTTTGGTGATGACGTTTTTAAGGGTGGTAGTGGACCAATACCCTGAGGAGAACTGCAAGTATGGAAAACAAGTAGCCACCTTGTGGCATAATAAATACATCAAGAATTTCAACCCCTTATTCCTTATGCCCCCCAAAGGCATTCTAGCCTTATATCCATCCTTATGACCCCCATTGCACAAATAGGCCATGCAGCAAGGGTCACACAAAGATCCCTTGTGATCGCTCTCAAATGAGAGTCTCTCACTCGAGGGTTGTCATTGCTACCACCCACAAGATCCTCTCCTCTCCCAAGAGTAAGAGGTCTTGAGAAAACTCCCAAAATATAGACAAAACATAATGCAAAAATACCAAATGAAATTCTTAAAAAAACATTCAAGAACACAGATTTCTTACACCAACATGCTTCCAGACACATGCAAGAAAGAACACATTTTAAAGAATAATGAAACCATCCTTATTCTGCCCAAAGGTGTGATGATTTTTGAGGAAGAGCTGCCCAATCCATGGATCTTCTTCTTCTACCCTTAGCCAATTTTTTTTTTTTTTCTATTCAAATCTTGTCTATTCTATTCAAAATTTTCTTTGTCTCCAAAAATGGAGAGTGGGTGATTACCCTCAAATTTTCAAATTCTTGCTTCAGAGGCTCCTTCACTCAGTTCTCACAAGTTTCTAAAACTCAAAAAGGAAAGTAAGACAGAATGGGAAAAAAAACTCATTCGAAAAGGAAAAATCTCAATTAGATTCAAACTTCTAATTTCCATTTTCGCACAACTCAGAAAAGCCAATTTTTAAAGTGTCAAAAAAAGTCACTTAAGAGTAGAAACTTGCCTAAAATCACCCCTAACCCTTAGGTATACCTTATGGGCTTTAGGAAACCCTATTAAACTACCCCTAGGTGTTCATTTAACCCATTTTAAAGCCCTCTGAAGTTTATTTTCGGGTCAAACATATGTTGACCTCTCCAAAGATTCTTTTCCCAAGGTATTTATGACATCACGTTACATTATTTGAAAAGCTATAGTTAAACACTTTCCCACCAAGAGACAAAATAAAACATTTAAACTTAAATCCACACGTGTCAAGTGACACAAATAAAACACTTTTACAAATTAAAACATGAAATCGTCTCTTGTGGTTTTTACACATTAAATTTAAATAACACTTAACACTCATGCAACATATACTGTTACGAATAAAATACAACACAAATGGGGTGTTGTCTCTCCAAATAGACAACCCCTGGCTTACGAACATACATAAGTCTAGGTTTGGTTCTCCGTAATTTTCCATGGTCACATCTTGGAGACTTTGAGCTATTACTTGCTATTACTTGCTCTTAATTTTTAGGAAAATTAATCACATCTTGGAGACTTTGAGCTATGAGTTGTGATTATAGTTGTAATTGTGGTGATTAAAGTAAGTTGCACTCGCGTAAGACTTTGAACTTGTAGGATTGTTGAGATATTAAAAATCATTGTAAGAAGTTCTATTAGTTGTTAGTTTTTTTAGTTGTAAGAAATATCATAAAGTAAAGGGAGATACATTAATTCTGAAAAAAGAGAATTACATGCCCTAAACTTAACATTGGATTTTGTTTTCAAAGTTGTTGAAATACCCAAATTCTTCTAGGGAACCTCTCCTTGATGAGAGGACAGACTTTGCCTTAACATAGATGTGTGTGAAATAGACATTTTATCATTGGTATGCTAGTGACAAAATATTCACCCAACAAATTTTTGGCGACTCTGCTGGGGAGCAACGAGCAACCGGTATTTTTTGTTTTGGGTTGCAATGTGTTTTTCTATTGAAATATCTTTATTGTTGATTTTCTCAAAGTATTAACCTAGCTGATCCAAGTTATACTCATGGTCGAAGAGAACAAGGAATTTTTGATCCTACGTTTGAGTTTTTGCAGCAGCATAATTTTTCTCTCTTGACTCCATGAACGAGATCTCCCTTGCAGTGTACAAGGAGTTTTCCTCCTAGTGCACAACGGTCTCCTATTCCAAGTGAGGCATCAACTTTGCAAGTTGCGTTTATCTCGACCGTCAATCATTTTATTATACCACCATATAATGCACCAAGGATGGTTGCTCAAGGTCCTTGGGGTACTGTGTTTGGCCCTTTGAGTCTAATGCCACCTCTACATGTTCTTCCTCGAGGTTCCAGAAAGAATTTACCCAAGTTATTGGGTGATGGTGCTCAACATCCTGATAAACACATTGATGTATTTTATATTGCATGTGGTGTTTTGGGAGTTGAACATGAAGATGTATCTATAAGGTTATTTATTGAAACCTTACAAGGTGTAGTTGTTGATTGGTTTTAACATTGGCCTAATAATTGTATCACAAATTGGGATACCCTCAAAACAAGGTTTGAGGAAAGGTTTAAACCCACTGAAGATGAGAATGAAATCTTAGTGCAATTGACTCAAATGAAGAAGGAACCGCAAGAACCTATGTGGGAATTTGTGGCAAAATTCAATAAGATACACAATCACATTCGGACTGCTTCACAATTTACTGTTGGAAATTTGAAGTGTTTCTTCATAAATGCACAATTACCGGATGTGATTTTTCTTATGCATAGAAATAATCTTATAGATTTGGCTGCTACACAATAGATGGCTGCATCAGTTAACGATGATCTTATCCTTGCTATTAAGTTAAGAAAGGATCCTAACAAGGTTAGGAATATTCAAATTGTTGACGCATCATCTTCTTCAACATATTCTACTAACCCTATGATTCAAAAGCTAGTAAATGAATTGTTAGCACTCATGAAGAATATTTATGTGCAAGGGAATGCACCATATCATGATGTTCAAAGGAGAACCTTCCCTGATGATGCTTCCAATTATGTTGCTTGTAATCAAAACAAGTTACCTCTAGCTTCGAAGAGACTTGCATTGGAAGCACCGCCTCAAAATTAGGAGGTGGAACAAAATGATCTTCCACCTTTTGATGAAGAAGATGGCAATATGCCACAAGATGAAGAGGTAGAATTGGCTAGCGACTCTAACATTAAATACATGCAGTATGAAGAAGATCATGTGCAGGAAGGACATGATGAAGATGTCTTTACAGTTTTCACTCGTTCGCAAGCTCAAGCTAATCAGTTGCAAGAAAATGCAAAGAATGATGATTCAACACAAGAAAAGGATTCTCACTGCTTGTCGGTCATTATTACCAAGCATGTAAATCCTTTGCCAAATGCACCAAAGGACAACTCAAATCCTTCAAAAGATAATGTGAAGGATAAACATGTAAGTGCTCCTTCAACTCCTATAAATTTTTTAGCAATTGCATCAAAGATCAGTGCTACAACTATTCCAAATCCTCAAAATGAATTTTTTTCTCAATCTTTGATCAATTGTTTTCAAGAATTTGAAATAATAGATCATGCTAAGAAAACAAAGGTTCAAATGTATGAAGTAGAATATTTGAGGTCTAACCCAGATCAGTTTGATTGGTTAGTTAAATTTGTTAAGGAAAAAGACAATGTTTTAAGTTCTTCCCAGAAGTCCAATGTTTCTCAAAATAACTTAGTGACTTATTCCACTCCTTTGGAGAAAATTGAACCATTTTATATTTCATTATTGATTAATGGTCACAAGTTAAGTAATTATGTCATATATTATGGTGAATTAGATAATGTGATGTCTGCAAAGGTTGCAAATTGTCTTCGTCTAACTTTAACCAAGACCTTTGGTAGGTGTTTTTCTATGGATAATAAACAAGTACCATTTATAGGCCAAATTAAGGATGCACAGTTTGCATTTGCTGCATTCCCAGAGAAAAAAGATTAAAATGATAGTGTTGGTAGCTGATGTGTTGGCTTCATATGGTATTCGTCTTGGAAGGAATTTTTGTAGAGATGTTGGAGGTGAGTTAAGTATGGATATGACACAGGCTCATATTCCTGTGAAAGGGGGAATCAAGAAGTTACTACTAGAGAAAGAATCACAATACATAGTTGTGAAGTCAGATGATCAACGGGCTCAAATTTTTTTTGAGTCATCTGGTATGGGAAACTATTTCTTGTATGTTGATGGTGAGTTTGTAGTTGTATCTGAGCCAGATGATGTAATTTTACTTGAAGAGAATTCAAGTGACAATGAAAGTGTTATTGTGGAGTCCATAGGTTCTTTAACTCCACAAGAAGAATCTCTCAGTTTTGACACCATCAGTGTGGGTGGTCCAAATGATGTTTGGATGTTGGAATTTTATGGTAGTTGCTCTTGTACTGGATTAGGGGTAGGTATTGTGTTGGTGTCTCCTGATGGTATTTTTTTTTTAAATTTTACTTCAACTTGCAATTTGACAACACTAATAATACTTCTGAGTGTGAAGCTCTCCTTTTGGGCATGAATGTTTCTCAGAAGAAAGGAATTTAAAATTTGCATGATCAAGGAGATGTTGAATTGATAGTGTGTCAAGCTAGGAGTATTTATCAAACAAGAAGTGATAGGTTGAAGCACTACCAAAACCTTGTTTAGGATTTGATAGAAGCCTTTGATGCTTTTGATATATCTGTTATTCCAAGAGAATTCAATGATAGATCAAATTCTTTGGCAGTTTCTGCTACCTTGCTAATCCCACATAAGGATTTCTCAGGTCCCAAGTATACTATTGAAATGATATTCCAACCAAGTGTCTCTGATAATTTTGAATATTGGCAAGTGTTTAATAATGATCAACATGTTGTTAATTTTTTGCAAATTGTTGATAATTTTGATTATCTTTACTTTGAAGGAAGTCAATTTCTTTCAAGAGATGTGATAAAAGATTTTGATCTTCAAACTGGTGAGAAGTTCTTATAGTTGAAGGGAAATAAGATTCCTAAGGGTCTTGTATCTCTTGATAAGCTCTTTGACAAACATGATCATTATGTCAAGAAGCAACAAAAGACACCTGCCAACACAATGGAATATGAGTAGGTAAATTTAGTAACAATTGATAATCCAAAAATGATTAATATTGGGAAATGTTGTTCTAGTGAGGAAAAACAAAGGTTTATTTCATTATGGCAGAAATATTTTGATGTTCTCGCATATTCCTATGATGACTTGAAGTCTTTCCATCCTGAATAACTTCATCATGAAATTCCCCTCAAGCCATTTTTTTCTCCCTTTAGACATAAACAAAGGCAGTATAACCCAAAAATATCTGACACTATCTTTGCTGAAATTCAGAAGATGCTAAAGGAAAGGATCATATTTCCTATACACCATTCCACTTGGATATCTAACATTATGCCAGTGCACAACAAAAATGGAGAAATCCAAATTTGTGTTGATTTCCGGAATTTAAATCAAGCTTCTTTGAAGGACAACTATCTATTGCCTATCATGGATCAAGTCTTGTAAACTGTTACAGGGTCTGAGAAGTTGTCTATGTTGGATGGCTTCTCTGGATATAACCAAGAGGAGGTTTCTAAACTATATCAGCATAAAACTTCTTTTACAACCCCATGGAGTACTTTTGCATACCGCAGAATGCCTTTCGGGTTGATAAATGCAGGAGCAACTTTTCAGCATCCAATGGATTTGGCTTTCTGAGACTTTCTTGGTAAGTTCACTGTGGTTTATCTTGATGATTTGACTATTTTCTCTAAATAGCATTAGGATCATTTTTATCATCTGCAACAAGTTCTAGAGAAGTGCCGACAACATGGGATATCTTTCAATCCTAAGAAATCAATTTTTGGGGTTACAGAGGGAAAGTTGCTTGGATGCATTGTATCTAAAGAAGGTATCAAGATCAATGCCGAAAGAGTTAAAGCTATTCATAGTATTTCCTCGCTTGCAAGTAAAACCATTATGCATTCCTTCTTCAATAAAACAAACTTCTTGCGAAGGTTCTTTCCAAATTTTGTTGAAGAGACTCATCACATAGTTGACATGATGAAAGGGAAATCTCTTTTCAAATGGAGTTCTGAAGGTAAGAAATCCTTTAATGAAATTAAGGAAGCTATTTCTCATGCTCTGGTCTTGGTATGTCTAGATTATAAAAAGGAGTTCATAATGTACAATTATGCATCAGATCATACTTGTTCAGTAATATTGATGCAAACGAATGATGAAGGTGTTGAGTCACCTATCACTTTTATGAGTTACCCTTTGAAAACTCATGAGCTGAAGTTTTCTGCAGTGGAGAAGCATGCCTTTTCCATGGTTAAAGTGGTAAAACATTTTAGGTTCTATATTTTCAATTCTCATGTCATTGTTCTTGTTCTTGATACTATTGTCAAGTTTATTATAATGCAAGAAAGAATTTGGAACTAAAAGAGGCAACTAGGTTGCCAAAATTAGGAATATGACATGGAGATAAATCCTACTAAGATGGTTCATGGTAAAGGTTTATGCTAGCTGATTGTTGATAATAAATTTGATGAAGTAGTGCTTGAGAATGAAGGTATGATTGAATATCTTCCCAAAGTTTTGTTTTTCAGCACCACTAATGAGTGGTATTCTAATTTAGCATACTTCCTTATGTATGGTGAGTGTCCTTCACATTTTTCATCCAATGAAAAGCGTAATTTGAAATTGAAAGCAATGAATTTTGTCTTTTGGGATAATGGTTTATATAAGAAAGGCATAGATGGCAATTTCTTACATTGCGTTGAAAAGGAACAAGTTAAGTTACTTGAAGCACTTCATGATCTGTCTTGTGGAGGACATTTTTCAGCTCCTGTCACAACACATAAAATTTTGCATGCAAGATGCTATTGGACAACCTTGTTTAAAGATGAATACAGATGGGTCCGAAAATGTGAACAATGTTAACAATTTGTCTGTAAGCCCAACCTGGCTACTTTACCTATCAAGCCTGTAGTAATTGAGGAGCCTTTTTAGCAGTGGGGCCTAGATTTTGTTGGACCAGTGAATCCCTCATGTAGTGCAGGTCATATGTATATACTCACTGCCATAGATTACATCACCAAGTGGGTGGAGGCAATTCATACAAAGGAAACTAATTCTATAGTGGTTTGTCAATTTTTGAAAGAGAACATCATTCCAAGGTTTGGTGTTCCTCGTAAGATTGTTACTGATAATGCTTCTTTCTTTTCATCTTATGAGATCATTGAATTTTATTTTGATCATGTTTTACCCTTTCACACTCATCTGACTATTATCCGCAAGGAAATGGTCAGGTTGAATCAAGCAACAAGAACTTGGTTACTATTATCAAGAAGCTTGTTGATAAAAAAATAGAGAACTTGGCACAAAGCTCTTTTTGATGCACTTTGGGCAGATTGTATCATGCCCAAGAGGGAAATTGTCATGTCTCATTTTCAACATTTGTACAAGATGAATGTCGAGATTCTTATCTCTTTGGAACTTCTAGCTTTGAAGCTTGCCAAGGCTAATGAATATGAGACCTACCAAAGTTCTCTTGATAAGAGGATTATGTTCCTTTCTCAATTGGAGGAAGCAAGGGCTGAGGTGGTAGATAAAATTGTTTCTCATCAAAGCCAAGTGAAGGTATTATTTGACAAGAAGGAAACATCTTGTGAATTTGTAGTAGGTGATCAAGTCTTGTTATGGGACAAGAGGAGGGAACCAAAAGGAATGCATGGGAAGTTTGATTCCCTATGGAGTGGTCCTTTCACTATTCATGAAGTATGTGGAGAGAATAGTTACTTGCTCGCATATGTTGATGGTACATTGTTCTCACTACCTCACAATGGAGAACATTTGAATATTTTTACTAAATAAGGAGCATGGTTTCCAAAAAAAATAAAAAAATATAGATGTACATTTTGTAAATGTTTGTATTGTTTATCTTTTTGCATCGTCCTTTGTCACCTAACTTTATAGAACAATGGATATAGATATTTGGAGTTCTGGATTCTACAATCTTAAGGTGATGAAACTTGTTCCCCAGTCAGAGCTAGTTGTTGTCATCAATTTCAGAAAGGCCAAAATCATGGGGCAACCTTACAAAACTTGTCTGTTTTGTACCTCACATGCTCCAAGAAAGGCTAGCCTACCTCGTTGGTTAGTCACTTTTTTTGTCTTGTCGTTTTGTTTTATCGTTTTTAAGTTGTCTTTATTTTTGCAGTCTTTCATGTAGATCAAACTTTAAAATCTGACTTGCAAAGGCTTATAGGTTTATGTTTTAAGAACATTAGAATTTAAAGTCTGATGTGCTGAGTTGCAAGATTCTAGAAAACTTGTAGGCCGGGTTTTAAAACCCGACCTGCAGGGTTGGTCTTGCATATTAAGCGTAGGTCAGTCTTTATAGTCCGACTTGCGGGTCTTTGTCCCTACACATCATTTTTTAAAGTCCAATGTGCAGGTGTCTTTGGTATGCATGTCGAGGTTTTTTCCTTTACGTGCAATCTTATTGTTCCTACGTAGGTTAAGTACATGTCAGAGTTTTTTCTCCGACCTGCAGATTATATCGAGTGTAGGTCGTGGTTTTTTCTCTGACCAGCATGGCGCGCTTTGTGCATTAATTGTACTTTAAACTCTATTTAATGCATTTTTTAGGTTTTTATTTTTTATTTTTAGTTTGTTAATTTGTCATCCTAAGCTCTATGATTGTGGATTTTTCTTGTGTAAGCATGTTTAGGGTTTTGGAAGTCGATTTCCTCTATCTTTTCATGATTTGAGGTTAGTTTTGTATCATTATTGATTTTGCATTTGTAATTTTCTAGTTTAGGGTTTTTTTTTTGCTTTAGATTAATTTGTGGTAGGTCGGGGTTTGTAATCTGACCCCATTACCTTTTCTTTTTCTTTTTTAGCCTTTCTTGAGTGCAAGGAAAATTTTAGGCTCTATTTGACCCATTTTTTCGTGCATGCAAGTTTGAAATTAAAATCTGACTTACATGCTGGCTTTCTCATCTTCCTACATGTCAGGTTTTAAAACCCGACATGATGATAAGATAGGTTTATGCCTTCTCATATTGGGCTTTAAAGTCTGATATGCGAAGGGGTGTTTGATCCATTAAGGTCTACAAGTTAGACTTTAAAGTTCGGCTTGCAGATGACCTATCAATCTTCCTACATGTCAGGTTTTAAAACCTGACATGTGGGATCTTTTACTATACCTTGGATGCACATCGGACTTTAAAGTCCGATGTGCATGATCCTTTGCACTTTTCTCAAGTGTAGGTCAGAGTTTTTTCTCTGACCTACAAAAGGTGTTCTTCCTTTTCTGCACATCGGACTTTAAAGTCCGATATGCAACCCGTGATTTTTTTCCCTTGCAGGTTGGAATTTAAAGTCTGATGTGCGAATATTAGTTTTCTTACTTGCAGATCAGACTTTAAAGTCCAACCTGCAAGTTTTTGTCCATTTTTTTCCGAAGTCTTTTTTGACTCATGAAATTTGTTTTGATCAATGAAATTGCTTGTCTGATGGTGATGATTTTCAAAACATTAATCCTTAGTTTTGAAGGTAGAACTTCATAAATTTCTAAGCTTGCTCAAGGAAAACCAAAACCTTGTTCAAGTCAGTTAGAGCCTTCACCAAGCAAGTTGCCTGTGAAAAAAAAGAAGTACAAGTATGATAAAAACATGAATCTGTTCCTGGTAAGCTTAGTGGAATCAAATGTCAAGGAAATCAGGGACACTAAGATTGGCCACATAGACATGCAAGAATTTATTGATCGAGTTAAAAAGGCTTCATCTCATATGACGTGCTTGCTCAATTCAGAGTTGCATAAGTATGCTTCTTTCCCAGTAGCAACTCATGATCCAGACTTTGTACTTGCAATGACGAATCATTTTGATCCTAATACAAGATAGGTGAAGGATGCAAATAAAAATGTTGTTATGAGACTAGATAGTGTTTTCTTGAATAGTGTGTTTAAAGGTTCTCCAGTAAAAGAGGTAGTGGACATAACCAAAGATAGTGCTCAAGAGTATTATAAGAAGAATGAAGAAAAATGTAAGAAGATGATCAATACAATTTTCTTATCTTCAACCAGGATCTCCACTACTTCAAGATGGCCTAAATACTTTCATAGAAGTGATTTTAATGATGAATACAATGATATGGTCACTATGCTTTCATGAGTAAAAGGCCTGAGAGATTCCCATTACTTGTAGAATTGGATGTGTTATTATATGAGCATAATTAGAAAAGGGACTACCAAAATAGATTGGGGAGACCAGATTAGTGATGCACTATGTGCACAGCTGAAAGAGGTCAAAACAACATTAAAATTTTATATGACCTCATACCTTGAGTATGCAACCACCTCCATGAGGCAATATCCAGGTTTGTCTACGAAGGGTAATAGAAGACTAGTGCCAGTATGGGATTACTATTATCAGCTTACAATTGATAATCAGAGAAGTCACTTTAGAAGGGTTAATGAAGCCTTCTTTGTTGTCTGGAAGTGTATGTTCGATAAAGTCTTAGAGAAAAGAAGACTTTTAGAAGCGACATACAACAAAGTTTCTTTCTTTGGTTGTGTAGTCCTTCAATTTCCTACTTTCACATATATCCACATAGGAAGTTTTACAGGTGAACCATTCATGCTGCCAAGGTATCCTTCAAATAAAATTATCCTCATGGAATTATGTTGACAATTGATTCATGCACATGAGAGGTAGTCACAAGCTCATAAAAGTGGCCTCAAATTTCTAGAATCTATTGGCCGATATTCAATGTTGACCAATCCTATAGGCTAAAAATATGGAGGATGAAATGCAATCGGTGACTATGAGGAGGTTGAAAGCCTCTAATAAATTTGATTTTTGTGAGATGAAGAACAAAATCAAGAGGAGCTATACACATGTATATCAGCTCGAAGATGTCTAGGTAAATTGTGAAGATGAGAAAGATGTGAGGAGGATGGAATTTAGTTGTCTCACCTTAGAACAAATTAAGAACTTGGATTTGGCTAGGATCCTGAACATAATGGAAGATACTGATGACATAGTGGACCCGGTCTACTTTGAATGAAAGATTGTTGATTCTCCCCTACCACTCATTCAATGGTCTGAGAAGGAAAGTAAGTCTATTACCTAAATAATTGCTCCTATTTTGGCTAATACTAATGCATGGTTCTTGAAAAAGGGTATTAGAATGAAGCAACTTCCTTCCATTTCTGGTGATGATGATGATAGTGATGCTCCAATTGGAAAAACATATGAATTAAGGACCAAGAACAAAGAAGATGTGTAGGTCCCACTGCCAAACCCTTCACCAAAATCTAAGGGAAAAGGACTGAAGTTCAAATTCACGGTCAAAGGGACAAAGAAAGGTGAATCTTCATCAGCCCCACAAGTAACATCTGAGGATCCTGAACAACCGGATGCAAATGAACTAAAGAAAGAACAAGAAGGGGAGATTCCTCATGAGGGGGAAACACAACAAGTAGAAGAATCAATTCAACAAGGAGAAAGTAATAACCCCACTACTTCACAGGTATCAACTCGTACACAAGTTGTCATTCATTCTATTGAATCAAATTCAAATCAAGAGGTAGAAGAATATGATGATGAGGGGTTGAATATAGAATTACCACAAAAGGAGGGTGATCAGGAATATGTTACATTGTCTAGTCTCCCGAGTTTTGATGATGTTCCTACATCCATGAGTCTTCAATTCTGTATTTCACTGAATCTTTGGAACAAATAGCTGTAGAGAAGCAGTCAGTGGCCCTACCTTCTATAACTATCATGGTTGAAGCTCCACCTATTGTAAGTACCATTGTTACTACTGAAACACCATCAACTGTTGTAACCACGGTTGTTTTGAGGGTGGCAACAATAATGACTACTGCTACTCTATCAATAGAACCACCATCTGTTACCACATCCATAGTGCAAGTAATTCCATCTTATGTTGCCACATCATCAAGTCAAAATGTGTCTCAAATATCAATGACTACTCAAAAGGAGGCCACAACTCCAACCGCCAAAGTTGATCTTCCACCATGGATGGATATTCTGACACCCAAAAGGAAGAAACAAGTGATTTCACCAGATGACTTTGACTTCAAATAGTTAGTTCCATCCAAGGCAAAAGGGGATAAAAAGCCAAAGATTGTTTCTCGGGTGTTGGTGGATCCTGATACTAAGAGAAAGTATGATGAATTTTTGATACCTATGGTGAGAAAAAGAAAAGATAATATTCATCCTACCAATTACATAATGCAAACAGTGAAACTTGGGGTTGCAACACATGAGTGTCAAACAAGACTCTCAAGCTGCATTGAATGCAATTATGTGTAGGTTGGATGAGGAAAGAGCTGAAAAGATTGAGTGGAAACAAAACCGTGATCAACTGACAAGTGTTCTTCTCAAAGTCACACAATCTTCCAAGGAGGTTGAGTCAATTGTTTCCTCAATTGACACTAAGGCACTCATGAAAGTGGAACAGGTAGGAGTCAAGGGCCGAGTGGTGGATGAATGGATTGATCATTTGAAGTCAGAGGGCTTTTTTCTTCTGGATTCAATGGTTAAGTTAGTGATGGATGTTGAAGTTGTTCAAAGTCAAATGCAAGGTATCAAAACTACTTTGTCCAAAGAAATGGTAGACATTGAAAAGAGCATGACTCTTTGGGTTAAAATGGAAGATTTCAGGATTGATGTCCTTGTAGAAAACAAGGTAACATAGACACGAGAGAAATACATCCAAATTTTATCGTTATTATCTCATAAATATAAAATAATAAGGTCAATATTCACATAGCTAGATCAAGAAAAGAAATAATGTGATAATGAGATTGACCAAATTTTGGCAAGGATAGCTGAGATTCCTTATTGCTTGTATGATGATGATTAGAAACTAATATCCAGTGAGAACATCATACAAGAATTTCTTTCCCTAATTACTCACTAGGAAGAAAAAGACTTCTCATTGAATGCATTTGATAAACTACTTGAGATACATGTTAGTTTTGAAGTTCTTGCCTCAATGTTGAAGGATGGAAGAAAGAAGTATGTGAAAGTTGGAGATGTCATTTTCAGGGTTCACACTATCACTAGCTCTACCACAATGTTGAACAAAGTCAAGATGGAAGTTGTTTTGGCTTAGTTAGATGAATTCAAGAAAATCAATGAGAAGAAATAAGAATAAATTGTCCCCATTGACACTATCTTTTCATGTAGTTGCATTCTTAGTTATTGTAAATTTTATTGTAGTTGCATTTTTATTTTATGCAATAGTTGTAGTCAAGTGGGACTGTGCAGTTGAATTAGTCAACCATGCCCACCTTTTTCTCAACTTCTTTTCCTATATAAAGAGGACCTTATTTGTAAATATTTATCTTTTATTATGTTAAGCAAGACTTTGTTGAATTTTTTCCTCAACAAAGACTTTGAGCTTTTTTATGTAAAGGTTGATTCAAGGAAATAAAGATAGCAATCCGCTGGTTTCCAAACTTTGTGTGGGGCTGAAGATTGTGTTTATGATTGAATTATTCTTATGTCCAGTTCTCATAATCATTTCCTAAATACTTGAATCTTATTGGTGATATTGTTTATGTGAGTAAGAGAACATTTCAATTGTGATAAGTAGACTTTGTGCTATTTGCATATTAGGGAAATCTTCTGATAGTTAAGTGATTACATAGTAAGCTTTGTATTGCTATTAGTTTCTCTTAGTTTTTAGGAAAATTAATCACATCTTGGAGACTTTGAGCTACGAGTTGTGATTATAGTTGTAATTGTGGTCATTAAAGTAAGTTGCACTCACATAAGACTTTGAGCTTACATGATTGTTGAGATATTAAAAATCATTTTAAAGTAGTTCTATTAGTTGTTAGTTTTGTTAGTTGTAATAAATATCATCAAGTGAAGGGAGATACATTAATTGTGAAAAAAGAGAATTAAATGCCATAAACTTAACATTGGATTTTTTTTTCAAAGTTGTTGAAATACCCAAATTCTTCCAGGGAACCTCCCCTTTATGAGAGGGAAGACTTTGTCTTAACATAGTTGTGTGTGTTCTTTTACCTTTAGAGGGATTTCCTCCTAATTTGCTTGGCGCTTTGCATAGGCGTTAGTGAGAGGGAACGACCCAAGTTTTCTATGTACCAATATTTTTTCATTGGTACGCTTGTGACAAAATATTCACCCAACACTCACATAGCTTAATTAGGAGGTCAACCAACAACAATCTCTTATTAAAATCTACTAAGGGTTTCAAGATGAATCATCACATAGTCTAATTAGGGGATTAAATGAACAACAAATTCTCATTTCATTTCATAAGGTGTTAAAATGAACCCCACAATCTTCATCTAGATTTTTAAGTAGGGGTACAAATTTGACAGTTTATCGATCATTTTTGTAACATATTGACATTAGTGGGCAAAAGATTTCATTGAAACTACTAATTGATTTGGTGCAGGATGCGACAAAATAATCTTATAAAAAATAGAGTGTTTGTGTTTCGTAGCTTAGTGCATGCTTCAATTTCTTAAAGGATAAAGAACACCATGTTTTCCATGTCTTATTTCATTTTGTGTGTGTTCTTTTACCTTTAGAGGGCTTTCCTCCTGATCTTCTTAGTGCTTTGCATAGGCGTTAGTGAGAGGGAACGACCCAAGTGGCAATTAGCTAAATCCAAGCTCTTTCGGGCCACTATAAACAAATGTGTTTGTGATGAAAGTTGAAAGTGATGAGTGTTACATGCTTCCATAATGGAGTTATTGTTGGAATCAATGAGCACTGAGAGGGGGTGTGAATTAATGTTCTGGTAATTACAAATTTATTATACTGATTCTTTATCCATCAAATGCTAATAACAAAAACTATACTGTAGAAACCCAGAAAGGTAAAATCCACTATGGGATTGAGTACCCATAATATTATTATACTATGGCCAGTATTAAAATAACACCATGTTTTCTATGTACCAATAGTTTTTCATCATTGGTACGCTTGAATATTTTAGTAGTAAAATAACACCATGTTTTCTATGTACCAATATTTTTTCATCATTGGTACGCTTGTGATAAAATATTCACCCAACACTCACATAGCTTAATTAGGAGGTCAATAAACAACAATCTCTTATTACAATCTACTAAGGGTTTCAAGATGAATCATCACATAGTCTAATTAGGGGATTGAATGAACAAAAAATTCTCATTTTATTTCATAAGGTGTGAAAATGAACCCCGCAATCTTCATCTAGCTTTTTAAGTAGGGGTACAAATTGGATAGTTTATCGATCATTTTTGCAGCATATTGACATTAGTGGGGAAAAGATTTCATTGAAACTACTAATTAATTTGGTGTAGGATACGACCAAAGAATCTTATAAAAATAAGAGTGTTTGTGTTTTGTATCTTAGTGCATACTTCAATTTCTTACAGGATAAAGAACACCATGTTTGCTATGTCTTATTTCATTTTGTGTGTGTTATTTTACCTTTAGAGGGATTTCCTCTCGATCTTCTTGGCGCTTTGCAAACATAGAAATAGGTTGAGTTGCCATCAATGACAAATCCTAAGAAATCTCATCACTAGACAACATCTATTTTCACCAGACCATCACCGAAATAGTTTCTTATGCCAATAGTTATGTCTTCCTTACTACCTATGTGGCACATAAAAACCTATAGAGTGTAACCTCTATAGGATGGGAGGCCTCCTTTAACGGAGTGGAAAACATTTCTGATTATGGCCATTTGAACGGATGCCTTGACTACAAGCCCTTGTGTTTAAAGACCCAAAACCTTCTATTTGTTGGTGGAGGAGGTCAAACCTATGAAGTTGTCCCATAATTTCGCAACTCATGATAGAGATAGAAGTTCCTTGGGAAGTGATGACCTAAGAAATTTGGAACTTGGTATGCCCAAAGAAGTGAGTGTCGTGGAGGGGAGCTAGTGCTATGAAGTTCCTAGGCTATCCGCTATGAATACATGAGATTGAGAGTAATCTCAAGTGGGAATACAACATATATTGTCCTAGCCTACCATAGGATTTGTTGTTGAATGCACATGAGTGTCTTCTTTCAAAGTCAAAAAAACATCTTGTCTTTCATGCTTGTTAAAAGTGAACCATAAAACAAAGGACATAATCAACCTCATAAACATTAGCAAAAACAATTATCAAAAAGCAATCATAATCAGCTTTGGTCCAAATAACCTCAAACAAAGTCAAACTTGGCCTTAAACATTTCAAAGTATCCATCCATCATTCAAAATATTTTACAAACATGGCTTGTCAAAATATTGGATCCCCAAGTTTCAAAATTCATGTTCACTTAGGGCTAGGTTTTGCATAATTCAAACTTAGGTCTTAGGACATATAGTTATTACCCTTCATTTTAGTCCATTTTATTGCAATCATCCTCATTTTGCACTTAGGTTTAAGGTCATTTTTTCCAAGCTCATTTTTCATCCATTATCATACTAAGCTAGGTCTTCATTTAGGTTACATCTTGCATTATCATTATCATACCAAAACTAGGTTTTCACTTAGGTCATATTATTGCCTTGCATATTCCTTTCTTGCATTAGGTCGTATCATTGCAAACTCCAAAACCCTAGGTCTTGTCTTAAGTTAACATTAACCTACACTTTCATTCATATCATAGCATTAGGTCATATTATAACCCTAGGTCCTATCATTACTTCATGAGCATAACCTTAGTTAATATTATTGGAATCCAATAACACTAAGAGGGGGGGTGAATCAGTGTTATCCTGGGAAGTCCAATTTTAACCTTATTAAAACATGCATACACCAACCAGTATAATGGTACATAGAGAATTTAAATAAGTAAAGCAACCAATAAGCCAATCACAAAAATGAGAACCATAACACATAGAATTATATGTGGAAAACATCAAAGAGGAAAAACCATGGTGGGATTTGTGACCCACAATATCAATCCACTGGCCATATGAAGAGAAATTACAAAATATTAGGGGCCTCCAATTGCAGGAAGGCTTACAACCTAGAGCACACTGCTCAATCACAAAAGGAGCCTCACTGAATACATATAAATGCAGACTACAATCTGGAGAAGTGTTGAACTACAAAAGATAACATCTTTTATGCTAGAATACAGTTCCGGTTAAGCTCTATCTGTTCCAGTTTAAAACCCTAAACCCTTTACCGGAATAACCCTTACATAAATATCCGAACATACATAATCTCTCTGATATATTTTGTGTCATGTTACATCCACATCTCCATTACATTTTCATTACCATGATGATATCAAAATAATCTAATCCAACTGACCTATATACCCTATATAACTTATCATGCCTTATGTTGGCTTACAAAGATAATTACAATATCAATATACATATTGGCTAGATAACATAAATACATGAATATCAAAAACAATTGCCAATTCCAGATCTAAGAGATGTCAACCTCCAATATCGATAACCATATTCTAAACCATGTTGGTCTGCATTGTCGGTAACCAAAGAAATCCTTATATCCTGCCAGTGTCGGTGCTGGTGTAGTGACTGTGAAGTGCCTGTCGATACACAACTTAAACAAAATATGAAGCTAGAACAAAATACCATGTTTCCATCACTGAAACATAATGAAACCAACTAATTGAGTGTCAATTGCCAACAATGTCCCCCTTTGGCATTGTGAAAAATGGTCAAGGTTTCATCCTGCCTACTGGCCCTGAGCTGAATATTTAAAATACTCCATAATCCATGTCTCCATATCTCCCCCTAATGTATACAACTCCTCTTTTTATTTTTCACATCTATATCACTCCCCCTTTGACATCAATGCCATAAAAAAAAAATGTCAAAGATCCAAAAATTGTACAATGAATATCCCAAAAATATCTTACCGGAGCTTAACAAATTTAAATTTTTTTGGATAAGTCCTCTCCAATAGCTCAAGATAATTATCCCAACTAGTTTTGAAAGTGCCAAAAATAGATACAAGTCTATTTAGTATATGAGCAAATAACTCTTTCTCACTTATCTCTGCCCATGTGGTATTTCCAACCATATCCATACATTCCTTCTTATGTACACTGAGTGAATCCAACCAGGGACTCACCAAGCCTGTAAGAATTCTGGCTCTTCTTATGATTTTGTCTTTTTCTTTCTCAAGAAAAAAAATTTGGGCTTCCAAAATCAAAATTTGACCATCAATGGATGTAGTCAATGAAGTCAGTCCATCTAAAGAATTAGCTATACTTGCAATTTTCTCCTGAAATTCCTTTATCTTTTTATTTGCATTAACTGTAAGTATATATGTGTTACAACATACCCTATAAATATTTGTACACTGCTTCAAAGAATTATCTATCAGTTTTAACTTTTCATCAATCTTCTTCTTCTCAAATTCAATCACCTTATCAAATGCAGCTCTTTTAGCTTGTGTGAACCTCTCCAATGCTTTCATGTTTGAAATCTGCTGCAAGGATAAAAAAATCCTTTTAAATGTTGCTCATTAATTGTCTTAAGCTTGCCAGATGGGATCACTTCCCTATCAATCTTGCACTCTGGGACTAGTCTATGTAAATTAGTGATAGACTGGTCAATAATCCCTTTATCCGTAGATCCCTCCTTCATTAATTTCTATGCAACCATCATCATGAGTTCAGTAAGCCTCATCTCGGTTATGTTTTTCTTTACAACCTGTGAGGTGTCAATTGACAACAATGATGGACCTACTACCGGTTCCCTGTTAGATTCCCCTTTCTTCTCCTCTAATGATTTATCCTTTATAACTTCCCCACTTGCACTGGTGGCTTCTCCACTTGGTGCAATCTTTGTAATTGTCAGTTCCCCTGTAGGAACTATAACCCCAACCTGTACATTTGTATCCAGAGGACTCTTATCCTCAACATTAGTATCTTGTGCATTATCAACCTTTTCACTCTTTGTATTTGCCAGTATCTCAACATTTGTCTATATACTTATATCTACCGGGGGCTTAATTTCTACTATCTTAATGTTCTTCAAAATTGAGGTGAAGTACCCATAATGCCCTTTCCTTTTCCTTCAACTGGGGTGTCTGTAGTGTGTGTCTTTGATTTTGGTGAAGTAAAGAAACCTCAGTTCTCTCCTAAGAACTTAACCCATGCCTTGTGGGTCTCCTTTATTATCTCATTTACCCTTCCTAGCATTAGACTGGTTATTCTATGTTTATTGTTAAAGCCTTTTCTATCTACCACCTCAAGTGTCCTATCCATTTCCTCTAGAGTAATAGAAACACAAATAGATAACAATTCTTGAATTTTTATGTGTTTGTTTTCTTGCATTACTGATAGTCTCCTAGCATCTAACATATCATATAATTCTACTATTATTTGATCTTCAATTTCTATTAAGGCTTTCTTATAAATATCCAAATATAACAATACTGCTTCCTCTACCTCTCTTTGTTCATCATCCTCTAAATGTTCATAATAAAACTATACATTCTTTAACATGCCATCCTTAGTTATTTGATCAACTAATTCTGCATAAGTTTTTGGTGGAATGATAGTTACATTACCAGATTGAATATTCATATCAATGTCATTCTTCTTCTTCCTTTTTGCAGTACCAGATGGAGCTGAAGGTGTTGCTTTTGGCACTCGCTTCTATGCTGGTAACTTGAATGTAACTTTCCTAACCGGTTTTTTTTAGCCTCTACTTTTGTTTCCTCTGTTTTCTTCCTTATAACCCTTTTGAATGCCAGGGGTGTGTCATCCTTAGATTCAGACTTAGCTATGATAGACTCAATGAACACTTCTAGTTCTTTCCTCTTCCCGCTTCTCTCTATTCTTCTAGTTGAGCTCTGTTTCAACCTCTTGTGTTTTCTATTTTGTAGTACCATATGGCTTCTCTGCCTCATCAATAGGTGCATCAATCAACATTTTTGCATAAGCCTCAAGGATTTATGCATCAACTTCATAGCCCATTTCCTCAATCCAAATCTTTCCCGACTTAACCGCTTCCATACGTGTTTCATCTTTCTTCACCATGAAGCATATGTCAGTTGAATATTTGTCAATAATATGCTTAGGAACCCTTTCCCTTGATTTTATAGACTTTTGGAATCCCTTAAAATATCCCCATACTTTATCATCTCTCTGACTGCCTAAAGTAGCAATTGACTGTTTCAATTGCCTCCCTATTGGGATATCAAATGCCCATTGCCTCTTCCCCAAACTAGGAGTGTCATTCATGAAAAATAACATTAAGCAGATAATTAAGTTGCCATACCAGAAAGTTCCTTTCTTTTCACCTTTAATCTTTCCTAGGTTTATTAATAGCCCATCTAACATCCAACCACATAGATCCAATTTCTCATTTTCTCTCATCATTTTGTAAGCTATGAAAATGCAGGAGTTAGAAACAAAATTCAGTCAGTTTGACTGAGTTACCTTATAACTGATGATCATGCTACTGAATCTGATGTTTGTGTCGGTAATAGTGTTGATTCTCATAGATCTCCTGTCAGATGGTGCGCCCGTGAATTTATTGACATAATCATTAGAGAACTTCTTATATGGACGTTTCCCAACCTATGGTAAACTAGTGATTGCCCTGATGGCTTCCTTGGTGATCTTGTAAGGTCTATCCAACCAGATAAAATATCCATGTACTCTACTCAAAACATACCTAATTATTTCATCTTTGAATTCTGGAATATCCAGAATGTTGTTAAACCCTAAGTATTCAATGTGCTTGTATGTCGGTTTGATCTTTCCAGAATCTTCCATAAGCTCACTCATGTACATGCTCTTTATATTAGATGTCCCCAAATCCTCAATGTGACAGTGTATGCATGCCCTAACATCTTCAACATAAACAACTCCCTCAAGAACACGGGAAAATGCTCCAACCGAATCTTCCAGGGTATCCACATGTGGATACTGCTTGACGTTGGCCTAGGATGATCCTTGACCTCTACAACAGTCCGATTGGCAACAAAGATAGGAATAGATGATGATCTTGCTTCCATGATTAAAGATAAATACCTGTTAATCACTTTTGGTGAAACCCTTACCAAATTCTTCCAGTCACCGGTGAAATCGCTCAAGAATAAATTTGATCGAATAACCTTTCATTTCTCTTAATCGCTCTTAATCTCTTTAAATTGCTCTAAATGCAAGGTGATAAAAAATGAAGTGAATTTAACCTTTTATCCTCCAAGAAAAACCCTAATCTTCCATTGACATCAATGACTATCGATGAAAGATACCAGATCTTGAACAAAACATATCCATGCCGGATAAGCATCTCCAATGTCAAGAACATCTTCCAAAACCTCTTCCCGAGGCATATGCAAAATCTTCACAAATTTTGCCTACTCCTAAGGCATTTGCCTCAGTTGCTGGATGAGCTACCTATCGGTGCAGGAGCAACCTCCTCTATTGGATAAGCAACCGGTGCATTTCCATCTATTGATTGTTCTTCAGTCTTCCTGACCCATCTCTGAGTATGATCTTCCCAGATTTCATTTCCCTTCTCTTTCCCTTTCTCATTTGATCCTCCATTACCAACCAGTGGATTTCGGCTTCTACAAAACTTAGCAATATGTCCAACCTCATTACATGCATAACATGTAACATTTTTCTTTTGAATTGATTTGATAAAACCAATATAATTGCTTGACCTGCACTGATTAGCCATATGTCCAAACTTTCCACATGCATAACATTTAACATTCATTCTACAATCTTCTGTCTTATGACCATACTTATTACATTTAGAATATTGACTAGGAGCAGAATCAGGGTTCTGATTTGCTTTGTTTCTACATTTCCTAGCCATGTGACCAAATCTATCGCAAATAAAATATCTACCATTAAATTTATAAGAATTAAATTGCCTTACTAGTGCCTTATGGTTTTGATCTTCATTAGAATTACTGTAACTCTGTCCTTGCTCAAATCCAAGTCCACTGGAATCTCCAATCTGCCTTTGTCTCTTCAACAACTCATCTAGTTGTGTTGAACTAATCTTGAATTTTTCTTTATACTCACTTGCAGTAGTTAGATCATCTCTTAGAATTATCATTTGTATCTCAAGATCTTGTTCATTACTCTCGCATTCTACTAAATCAGTTCTCAACATGTCATTCTCATGAACCAACCTACCACATTCTTCAAATTTTTTCTTGAGGGATATAGCAAGATTTTCTTCATTTTTCTTTCAGTCTTCAATATCTTTAGACATCCTCCTAGTTATAGCTTGCATTTCATTTCTCATTACCATGTTCTCCTGACTCAATTTCTGACATTGTTTCTTAAGTGCACCTTTCTCTTCATCATTCTGATTTTGTAAAATTTCCTTCCTCCTAGCTTGAACAGATGATAGCCTCTCCTATAGGACAAGAATGAATTCCTTAGCAGAATTCAATTCATCTTGTAGCTTTAAGCTCTTCAACCTTCCAGCATCATAATCTTCAAGTGTCATCTCAAGTTGCTTCTCCAAGCCCATGTCCATGGATTCTGGATTTAGGATCTCCCTCAAGCTATTAAATTTCCTCTAAGGAACAAGGCTCTGATACCAATTGTTGGAATCCAATAACACTAAGAGGGGGAGGGGGGTGAATCAGTGTTATACTAAGAAGTCCAATTTTAACCTTATTAAAACATGCATACACCAACTGGTATATCGGTACATACAGAATTGAAAGAAGTAAAGAAACCAATAAGCCAATCACAAAAATGAGAACCATAACACACAAAATTATACATGGAAAACCTCAAAGAGGAAAAACCACGGTAGGATTTATGACCCAAAATATCAATCCACTAGCCATATGAAGAGATATTACAAAATATAAGGGGCCTGCACTTGCAAGAAGGCTTACAACCTAGAACACACCGCTCAATCACAAAAGTAGCCTCACTAACTACATATAGATTCATACTACAATCCAAAAGTGTTGAACTACAAAAGATAGCATCTTCTATGCCAGAGTACAGTTCCCGTTAAGCTCTGTTTGTTCCAGTCTGAAACCCTAAACCCTTTACCAAAATAACCCTTACATAAATATCCTCACATACATAATCTCTCTGATATATTTCACATCATATTACATCTGCATCTCCATTATATTTTCCTTACATGTCAGCTAGATAATATAAATACATGAATATCAAAAACAATTGCTGATGTTGAATCCAATAGATGTCGGCCTCCAATATTGATAACCATATTCTAAACCATGTCAGCCTGCATTGTCGGTAACCAAAGAAATCCTTCTATCTTGTCGGTGTTGGTGCTGGTGTAGTGTCTATGAAGTGTCTATCAGAACACAACTAAACCAAAACATGAAGCTAGAACAAAATACTATGTTGCCATCAATTAAAACATAGTGAAACCAGTAAATTAAGTGTCAATTGCCAACACATATCATAGCATAGGGTTGTTTCACACCTTTCAGTCATATCATATTTTGGAGTCACCTCATAGAATTAGGACATAATACCTCCTTGGAGTCCTTTCATACCCTTAGACCATTTCATATCCCTAGGTCATAAAATTTAAATCATACCCTAAGTCATTGTCATTATCATTGTCAATTTTCATAATAGTCTTAAAATTAGGTTTTGTGAAGCTTGAAAAATTAAAACTTTAGGTAAAACCCTGGGTTTTTGTTAGGCATTATTGACCTTGATCAACATCTTTTTCTTTTGTCATCATCATTTTGTCAAACCTAGCTTAGTATCCAAGTGTATAGGTGAGACATTTTTCTTTGTCCTATCATCATTTGGTCCTCTATCCTTCTAAACTCTATACTTTATTTCAATTGCCCAAGGTTGCATCTCTAGGTTTGCATTTTAAAGTTTAACCAGGTCTTGAAAAACAACAAAAACATGGGTTGCATTTTTGCCATAGATTGCATTATCATTTTTAAGGTTGCACTTAATTACATTTCATTGTCACTCCAAAAATTCAAAAGACCAAAAACACTCTGTTGCATCGTCAATCATCTAGGTTGCATTAGTTGCATACATCATCCTTAAAATAAAAAATCCCAAAAAATATTGCATAGTGACATGTCTATTGAAACAAGATCCAAATCCAAGAAATCGCAAGAATCCACATATCAAGCCATGTCTTTTCCAATGGATGATACCCTATTGAGACAATCAAAATTATATCCAACACAACAATATGGCAATATTGTACAACCAAACTTCAATCCAAATGTTGGTCCACCTACAAACATGCTACCAGAGTATGGAATCGTTCAATTGGGACCACCACCAAATTTTGAACCAATTTTTGTACCTATGCAACCAGGACTTGGTAATGTTCAACCTAGATCACCCTTAAATCAAACAAACATTCAAAATCAAACCTCAAATTCGCATTTAAACCATCAAACTCCTTGTTCAAACAAGACTAGTCCTAGATCACATACAATTTGGTTAGAGAAAATGATGAGAGAAAATTAAATACCACCAATCATAAGAGAATCAAACTCAGACTCAAACTCATAATCAAAATTGGACTTTTAATCATACCAACCTTCATTTTATTATGAGACTAGGCAAACATATCAACTTTCATATTCCAATAAAATCATTTCTCTTCAAATTTAATTAATATCAGAGTCATACCAATGTTCATATTCTTATGAGACTCAACCTTCCCAAGTAATCTATTCTTCCTACCAGTCTAAATTACACATGGCTCAAAATGGTACAATCTCCATGTTCCAATCATCCCAACCTCCAACACAAAATTTGAAACTCATACATCCTTTCCACAAACCTTAACAAGCGATCATGTCAGACCAATTCAATCAAGTCCCAAATCAAATCCCATTCAATCAAAACCAAATTTCAAACATGTCAGACCAATTCAACCAAGTCCCAAATCAGATCCAATTCGATCAAAACCCAATTAAAAATTAAAACATAACACCAAAACAAAACCAAATCCAATTCAAACAAGTCCAAAATCAAAACCCAACTATGTCAAAACCTCGCAAGAATTTAAATGCCTCTAAAAAAAAAAGATCTCTTTTACACAACTATTAAGGAGATTTCTCAATGATTCTTCCAAGAAAGATAAAAAATGTGCACCTATGTCTAGCAATGGCTCATCTCCTCACAAGAAAATTAATTCTCTAGTGGCATATATCTCTACATGTTTTGACGCTTTGCAAGAATATTGCATATTATTCTCATCAAATGATACACCTAAGGATGAAATCCCCCAAGGGATATCCACAATTAATTTCCAAGCTAATCCAATTCATGATGCAAGTCCCTGCCATGTTTTAGAAATGCTAGACCCAATGCCACCCTGTGATTCATTTCCCATTAAACCTATTGTAGAAGACCCCATTCAATCTCCCCCATGTCAAAGCATTGTTTTTTTGCCAGAATCCCCCACACATGTTCAAAGTCCAACTCCATGTCAAGAGGATGATTCAAATAATAAAGAAATGAGTCCTAACACAAGTCAAGATCAAGATCCTAAAACCTTATCATCCCATCCAATTGTTGACGAGGATCTCATCTTCTTAGACACTCATGATGATCCTCCTATCCCTGTCCATCCTATCCAAAGTCCAAAGTCTCATTGGAATTCCACTCCCTGAGAAAGGTCAAGATATCCCCTCCATCCTTTCTAATGATCCCATTGAATGTCAAGAGAAAAGAACCTTTAAAGAGGAATCCAATGATCATCCTCCTTATCAAGATCAAAGTATCATTTTAGATTCTTGTCCACTACAAGATGCTATCATACCTTTAAATCCTCCACAAGATTCCTTTGTTCCTCCATCTCCATGTCCTAATCCTCCATATACCCTCCAAGATCTCATTTATTTTGATGATCCCATTATTCCTCCCACTCCATCTCATGAAGAGTCTGCCATTGATCCATGTCCACCACATGATCCCAATCCCCCTCATGATCCTAATATGTTTGCGCAAGATGTTCATGAACCCCCTACATGCACAATGGGTTCCTCCATTTTGGTCCAATCTAATCCACTACATGATCCCATCATTTCTTTCATATCATATCCACCTCCTAATGGAATCACATATTCTTACCGAAGCAAAGAGTATCCTACGGGTCAAGATATTCATAAAGGCAAAGGGGTAGACCTTCAAAAGTAAGAACCCCTCCATATCAAAGAAAATTTTAATGGTCATGGCCTCAATGACATTCCTCAAGGCATTTGTATCCATACCAAACCTACATCCAAACATGCACCTAGCCCTTCATCCCTTCCATCCATCTTAGGTCCTTATATCCCTTCATCCCCTATGTGGGATCAACAAAGGTGCACATCCTTGAGAACCTTCCATCTATCCAAACAACCTCCATTTCATTCCTATCCATCCATACATTCTTTTCCCCCTCCAAGTAATTTGTATGCCAAGCTTAAAATTTATAAGTCTAAAAATCCACATACAGTTAAGGATCAACATGTCCAATGTAATCAACATGGAAAAGAAAAGAAAAATATGATTCAAAAAGGAAAAGAAATATCCAAAAGGCCATAAAGGCTAATTCCTGAAAAAGAAAAGTCAAAATCTATATGGGTTTCTAAATCCCTTGTGCAAGCAATGCATTCCAAGGAACTACAAAACAATGCAAAATAAAAAACAATGTGGATTCCTAAGTGGCTACTTGAAGCACAACAATATAAACATGTTGGCCATTTGGAGGAATTGATTATGTGCTACATTGATGTTTTGTCATTGATGTCAACACTAGCTATTTTGGATGCTTTGCCAACATCCTTCTAGTCTCGGTAGGTTGAGTGGTTTCTAGTTGGTTTGGATCCGGCATGATCTAGTATGCTCCAATATGATTTGGTTATGGAATTGGCTTACTCATGTTCATACTCAGTCAGTTGGTTTTGGTCTAGTGATCGGATGCTATCATACTTGCTTGGAAGATTGGTTTGTGGTTCCAACAAGGGTTTCACCAGCAGAGCTTTTGTTGAAGATCTTTGATGATATGCATAAGTGGTGTTGGTGCAGCTTCTGGTGGAGATTCAAGATGTTGATGGTGATCATGTTTGAGATTTGGCAGATTGGGATCATTGCTTTAGCATGTGGACCTATATTGGGTCTCAGTTGATCTAGATTATGGATTGGCTTAATCTAACATGTGGATTGGACCTCTCGATGTGTTTCTGAGATGTCTTGTGAGTTGGATATTATTTATTTGGTCTAAGGCCGACATGTTTGTAATTATGTAATTGGTTTATTATCTGGTGGCCAGCCTGATTGTTTATGGTCGAGGGTTTGTATATATATATGATGTAAGATCTCATTGTAGATCATGGTCATGGAATGGGATATAGATATGTAATGTGTGAATAATGTAATATCATTCATGCAAAGGATTTGGTCGATCATTGGAAATCGAATTGGGTTTATGTAAGAGGATTTTGTCCTCTGGTATTGAGCTTAATCGGAACTATACTCAGGCATAGGAGATGTTTTTTGGTATTTTGGTATGGTTTTGTCATTGATGTCAACACTTGCTAAATACACCTACTTTGGAGATCTAGCAACATTCACCGGCAAATAGTAAACTGTGCAACAGTTACCAGTATATGGTTAACCGACAGGATATAATGTTCACCGGTACCTACAATGACATGGAAGACACTTGGTAATGTCGAAGACATCATGTGGACACTTTATTTTGATGTAATAATCATTGGTATATTCTTATTTGCATATTTTCTTTTACCGACAAATAGGTCCAGGTTATCTAGGGTTACATCGGCAAGTTTATCTTTTCCAGATCAGCATGGCACGCTATGGAAATGATTTATTATTGTTGTAAATGCATTAAAGCTGACATTTTCAATCGGTTATTGCATCGGATATTGTATTATTTGTAAAATGTTTTTATTGTAATATCTTGTAGAGCCAACCTACTAAAATTGGTCTTAGGGTATGGTATAAATGTAAGATCTTATTTGTAAGATCAAATGTGGATGCGAAAAAAGAAGAATTGTGTGAAGGTATATGCGAGATCAAGCAGAGGTATACACGAAGATATCATTCGAAGGTGAAATTAGGTTTTTGAAGAAGCATATCAGCATTACACTGGTATTGAATCCAGCATATGGAGATGCTATTTTGTGCAGTACATTCTTATTGGATTTAACCATCCAAATGTAGTCAATGTGACTCCCATTTGTGATTGAGCAGTGAGCTCTAGGCTATTGGCCTTTCTGCATGTGCAGACCCCTCTTTGTACACTTACTATCTGTAGTAGTATCATCTGATTGTGGGTAAGGTTTCCCACCATGGTTTTTCCCCTTACAGGGTTTCCACGTACAAATATTGGTGTCATGTGTTGTGGATGACTTTGTGCTTATGTTTCATGCATTAATTCTTACTGGTATAGCAATTTTCTGTTAACATTGTTTGTCGGCATACTTAACTGTCTTACCGGTGTTAAACATTAAGTTGGTTAATAATTTTTTGGTTTGAATTTATTTGACAATTGATTCACCCCCCCCCCCTCTCAGTTGTCTCCGGGACCTACAATTGGTATCAGAGCTTAGTCCTCTTTTTGCAAAAGTTTAACAACTTGAGGAGATCCAATGTCTACTAATTATTTTAGAAAGGATAGTCCTAAACTTGATGGAACCAACTATGGGATATGGAAAATCAGAATGGAGACACATCTAAATTGCATTTGTAAAGACATCTGGGAAGTTACTAAGAATGGTTATACTACTGTTGTAGCTGGTTAGACTGCTCCCATTACTTTAGCTAAAGATGAAGAAAATGATTGCAAAGCAAGAGAAGCACTTTTGAATGCATTATTAGATCAACAAATCATGGGATTATCAGATAGATCCACTGCAAAAGCTATCTGGGATCATTTGGAAACACTGAATGAAGGGGATTCCACAGTCAAAATTGCAAAACTTGAAAGCTTCCGAGTCAGGTATGAACATCTGAAAATGGAAGAAGATGAAAGGATTTCTTCTTTTATGGAAAGAGTAAATGAATTTGTTTTGGGTATCAAATGTTTTGGAGGAACCTTGAGTGAAGATGAGATTGTTTCAAAAATCTTAAGAGGTTTGCCACCCACATATAAAATGAAGGTTACTGCTATAAATGAGTTGAGAACAATGCCTAATACATCAGTAACTAGGGATACATTGATTGGAAAACTTTCAGCTTTTGAAATTGAGGAATTTGGTCCTGTTACTACTATAAAAACTGATTTGGCCTTCAAAGCATCAACATCATCTGCTCCATCCTTTGACAAATCAGATTGGAGAGCCTTTTATGCAAGAGAACTTGAAGAAACCAAGAAGGAGAATGAAGAGCTTGAAGAACTTGAAGCACTATTTGCAAGAAAAATGCCAAAAGGTCCAATTGGAAGTAAGTATGAAGGTAAAGCACCCTTTAAATGTTTCAACTGCAATAAGATTGGTCATATGGCTTCAAGATGCCCTGATAGACATGCTAGACTAAGAGAAGAAGCTAGAAGGACATACAAACCTAATCCTGAATATCAGAGATACAGATTTAAGAAAAACAAAGATAAATCTTGTTACATTGCTGATGAAGGTGTGACTGATGATTCTGATGAGGATCTAGTAGATAACGGATGGGTCTTTGTTGCTATAATAGAAGATCAACCGGTACCTATTGCTCAACCGGTAGAACAAGCCCTAGCAGCTAAAGTTGAATCAAAGGATGAATGGATTATTGACTCAGGATGCTCACATCACATGACTGGAGACAAAGGTAAATTCTTGAACTTTCAAGAATACAATGGAGGTTTAGTAAGATTTAGAGATGACAAAGCCTGTTCAATCAAAGGTAAGGGTTCAATATCTCTTGATGGTAAACATAACACTGACAATGTCTACTATGTTGAAGGATTAAAACATTATCTTTTAAATGTTGGTCAATTAGTTGAGAAAGGTTTTCAGTTACAATTTAAAATGGAAAATGCAAAATCATGAATAGAACTGGTTTGGAAATTGCAACCGGTAATCAGACTAGAGATAATATCTTTCATTTGAATAACAGTGAAAAGGCATGCTTAATTGCACATATAGATGAAAGTTGGCTATGGCATAAAAGACTATGTCATGTAAATTTTGATTGCATGGTAAAAATCAGTACTTCTAAGGCAGTTAGAGATCTAACTAAAATTGTGAAACCTTCGAATACAATTTGCAAGGAATGTCAATTTGGAAAACAAGTTAGAGCTAGTTTCAAAAGTATTCCAGAAAAATCCAATAATGCTCTTGATTTAATTCACACTGATTTATGTGGTCCAGCTAGAACTAAAATCTTACAAGGTGATAGATATTTCATGCTAATTATTGATGATTATTCTAGAATGTGTTGGGTTACTTTTCTCAAAGAAAAATCAGAAGCACTTGGGAAGTTCAAACTATTCAAGGCAATGGTTGAAAATGAATTCGGTAAGAAAATAAATGTTTAAGATCAGATCAAGGAGGAGAATTCACATCTAGAGATTTTAATACATTCTATGAAGTAAATGGAATCAAAAGACAATTATCAGCACCTCGGACACCACAATAGAATGGAGTTGTTGAAAGGAAAAATAGAACTATTTTGGATGCAGCAAGAAGTATGTTATC
Organism: Cryptomeria japonica; assembly: GCF_030272615.1. Taxonomy (NCBI): domain Eukaryota; kingdom Viridiplantae; phylum Streptophyta; class Pinopsida; order Cupressales; family Cupressaceae; genus Cryptomeria; species Cryptomeria japonica. The sequence continues at coordinate 286,452,314 of NC_081413.1, forward strand.
AGAAGCAAATCTACCACGTGTACTAGAGAGAGGCAGTAAGCATTGTTGTCTATACATTCAACAAAGTTCACATCAAAGGTGAAACCAGTAAGACCCCTCATGAACTATAGTTTGGTAATACTCCTACTCTTAAGTATTTCAGAATTTTTGGAAGTAAATGTTATATTAGAAGAGATGAGTATATTGGCAAGTTTGATCCTAGAAGTGATGAAGGAATATTTCTTGGTTATTCATCTAAGAGTAAAGCATATAGATGTTTTAATAAAAGATTATAGAAAATTGTTGAGAGTACAAATATAAAGATTGATGAAAAATTCAGAGGAACTTCAAGGTATATAGACTCCGAACCAGTAATAGAAATTATGACAAATGAACCAACAATAAATCCACCGGTACAGAATGATGATCTAGTTACTCCGGTATCATCAGAAGATTCCACAGTAAATGAAGAACAACAACAAACTAAGACACCCCAGTATGTAAGATTGAATCATTTTGAAGATCAGATAATTGGAAGCAAATTTAAATGAGTCATGACAAGAGGAAAATTGGCAAATGAAGAGGTATGTCTTATTTCTCAAATTGAACCATTATCTATCAATGAGGCATGTGAAGATAAATTTTGGATTAAAGCTATGGAAGAAGAATTAGGACAAATTGAGAAAAATAATACTTGGACATTAGTTCCCTGGCCTAAAAATAAAAATGTATTTGGAACCAAATGGGTATTTAGAAAAAAACTCAATGAAGATGGTAAGGTTGTCAAAAATAAAGAAAGACTAGTGTGTAAGGGATATTCTCAGAAAGAAGGAGTTGATTACAATGAAACCTTTGCACCGGTAGCCAGAATTGAGGCAGTTAGATTATTCTTGGCCTTTCCAGCTCACAAGGATTACAAAGTTTATCAAATGGATATTAAATGTGCATTTTTGAATGGAGATCTTGAAGAGAAAGTCTATATTGGACAGCTTGATGGATTTCTTTGACAGATGACAATGATATGGTTTGCAGATTAAGAAAAGCTCTGTATGGATTAAAACAAGCTCCAAGAGCTTGGTATGCAAGATTGGATAAGTATCTTTTAAAAATTGGTTTTACTAAAGGAAATGCAGATAGCAATTTATATTACAAAGTAACTAATGATGACATCTTGATTATGGAAGTATTTGTTGATGATATAATCTTTGGAGGAGAAGATAGATTATGCAAAGAATTTTCTCTTGAAATGCAGCATGAATTTGAAATGTCTATGATCGGAGAAATAAAATTCTTTTTAGGATTGCAGATTTTACAGACTGATAAAGGCATATTTTTGAGTCAATCTAAGTACTTGAAAGAACTACTTAATAAATTTGTGATGGAGAACTCTAAACCGGTAAGCACACCTATGACTACAAATGACAAATTATCTCAAAGGGATGAATCTACACCTATTAATCCAACCAGATACAAATCTATGATAGGAGGTTTACTGTATTTGACACAAACCAGACCTGATATTATGAATGCAGTATGTATAGTTTCTAGATTTCAAAGTAATCCTAGGGAAAATCATGAATCAGCAGTAAAAAGGATTTTCTGGTACTTACAAGGCACAACAAATCTTGGATTATGGTATCCTAAAGATGAAAATTTTGATATATATGCATACACAGATGCAAATTGGGCAGGAGATGTGGATGATAGAAAAAGCACCACTGGAGGAGCATTCTTTCTTGGAAAGATATTAGTTTCTTGGTTAAGTAAGAAATAGAGTTGTACATCTTTATCAATAGCAGAATCGGAATATGTTGTAGCAGCAACAAACTGTACATAGGTACTTTGGCTTAAGCAAATGTTGAAAGACATAAAGATAAAATGCAAGGAACCTATTACCATATATTGTGATAACACTGCAGCAATTGATATATCTAAGAATCCAGTATTACATTCTAAAACAAAACATGTTTCTATCAAACTAAATTTTCTAAGGGAAAAAGTTGAAGAAAAGGAGATAAAACTGGTTTATGTGAATGCTAAAGAATAGCTTGCAGATATTTTCACAAAACCTTTGCCTAAGGAAACTTTTGAGTATCTTAGAGATCAGCTCGAAGTCTTACCTCCACTGGTAGAGACTTAGACAGTTGATGATTTTCATCAACTGGCATAATTAAATGGACAAATCTTTTGTTCTGGTATTTGATGAGGAAGCTACTTCTCAGGGGGAGTAGTTGGTATATTGAATTGGTTTGTATTTTGTATGAACTTGACTTTTTGTGACTTTGGCATTTGATATCAAAGGGGGAGAGATATATGGAAAAACATTGGGGAGAGATATATGGAAAAATGCATTATCTTTTTGAGGAGAGATTGGTATGAGAGATTGGTATTGAAAATAAATCTTTGAATAAACACATGTTACTCCCAGGGGGAGAAATGGAGATTGTTGGTTTTTGTACTTGGCATTTCTGTTTTGGCACTTTGATGGTTTTTCCATCTTGTGTTGCCATCAATGCCAAAGGGGGAGATTGTTGGTATTTTGGTATGGTTTTGTCATTGATGTCAACACCTGCTAAATACACCTACTTTGGAGATCCAGCAACATTCACCGACAAACAGTAAACTGTGCAACAGTTACCAGTATATGGTTAACCGACAGGATATAATGTTCACCAGTACCTGCAATGACATGAAAGAAACTTGGTAATGTCGAAGACATCATGTGGACACTTTATTTTGAAGTAATAATCATTGGTATATTCTTATTTGCATATTTACTTTTACTGGCAAATAGGTACAGGTTATCTAGGGTTACACCGACAGGTTTATCTTTTCCAGATCAACATGGCACGCTATGAAAATGATTTATTATTGTTGTAAATGCATTAAAGCCGACATGTTCAATCGGTTATTGCATCGGATATTGTATTATTTGTAAAATGTTTTTATTGTAATATCTTGTAGAGCCGACCTACTAAAATTGGTCTTAGGATATGGTATAAATGTAAGATCTTATTTGTAAGATCAAATGTGGATGCAAAAAAAAAAAGAATTGTGTGAAGGTATATGCGAGATCAAGCAGAGGTATACACGAAGACATCATTCGAAGGTGAAGTTAGGTTTTTGAAGAAGCATATCAGCATTACACCGGTACTGAATCCAGCATATGGAGATTCTATTTTGTGTAGTACATTCTTATTGGATTTAACCATCCAACTATAGTCAGTGTGACTCCTATTTGTGATTGAGCAGTGAGCTCTAGGCTGTTGGCCTTTCTGTATGTGCAGACCCCTCTTTGTACACTTACTATCTGTAGTAGTATCATCTAATTGTCGATAAGGTTTCCCACTGTGGTTTTTCCCCTTACAGGGTTTCCACGTACAAATATTGGTGTCATGTGTTGTGGATGACTTTGTGCTTATGTTTCATGCATTAATTCTTACCGGTATAGCAATTTTCTGTTAACACTGTTTATCGGCATACTTAACTATCTTACCGGTATTAAGCATTAAGTTGGTTAATAAGTTTTTGGTTTGAATTTATTTGACAACTAATTCACCCCCCCCTCTCAGTTGTCTCTGGGACCTACAATGTTATCTTTGTAGTTCTTCATTCTTCTGGATTGTAGTATGGATTTCTATGTACTCAGCCAAATTCCTTTTGTGATGAGAAGTGCACTATAGGTTGTTGGCCTTCCTACAAGTGCAGGCCCCTCAATTGTAATTCACATACTTACTACAAAAGTATTATTTGACTGTGGGTTGGCTTCCCTTTGTGGTTTTTCCCTTTACCGTGTTTTCCACGTATAAATCTTGGTGTCATGTGGATGGTACTTATTCTTTGATTATTGTTTATGCATAATTGGTTTAACTGCTATTCTGGTATTTGGTTTAAGCATTCTCTTATTAATTTTTTGGGTTTTGGTATTAAAATTTTAATTGCTAAATGTTCTGGTAATCTATGACAACTGATTCACCCCCCCCCCTCATAGTTTTCTTCTAGTTATTTGAAATGTCTAACAATTGGTATCAGAGCTTTGGTCCTCTCTACAAAAAGATTAACTGCTTGAGGAAGATCCTATGACGACTAATAGTTCAAGTTCATCTAGTTCATCTAGAGCTATCTTTCAAAGAGATATTCCTAGGCTTGATGGAACAAATTACACAGTATGGAAGATTCGGATGGAGACTCATCTAAGATGTCTCGGTAAGGAGATTTGGGAGATCACACAGAATGGTGTTACACCTCATAATCCAGCATCTGGCAATCCTCCCCTGGAAAACTTGGATAAGGAGCTTGAGAATGATTGTAGAGCAAGAGAAGCCCTCTTGTGTGCACTTTCTGATCAACAATTAATAGGATTAACTGACAAATCATATGAAAAGACTATATGGGATAAGTTGGATAAATCATCTGGAAAGGCTATATGGGATAAGTTGGAGACTCTTAATGAAGGTGACCCTATAGTAAAAATTACTAAACTTGATGGTTACTGGGTGAGATATGAAAACCTGAAGATGGAAGAACATGAAAGGATTACTGCATTCATGGAAAGGGTAAATGAGATTGTTATGGGAATTCAATGTTGTGGTGGAACTCTGAGTGAAGATGAAATTGTTTCTAAAGTTCTAAGAGTCCTACCATCGGCTTACAAGATGATGGCTAATGCAACTAATGAATTGAGAACAATGGCTAATACTTCTGCCAACAGAGATACCTTGGTTGGGAAATTATTTTCTTTTGAGCTTGAAGAATTTGTACCTTATGGAGCTATGAAGTTTGAACCTGCTTTTCATGCAGCTGCATCATCAACCGATAAGCAAGATAAAAAATCTTTATATGCAAATAAATTGGATGATATGAAGAGAGAAGATGATTAGTTTGAGCAACTTGAAGCACTATTTTCTAGAAGAGTACCTAAAGGACCAGTAGGAAGTAAGTATGAAGGAAAAACACCTTTTGGGTGTAATAAGATTGGTCATTTTGCATCTAGATGTCCTGAAAGGAATTCAATATTTGAAGAAAGAGTTAGAAGATCATTTAAGCCTAACCCTAGATATCAGAATAAGTATAAGTATAGGAAAAATAGAGACAAATCATGCTACATAGCGGATGAGGAAGGTGTTACTGATTCTGATGATGAACCGACAAAAGACTCTACTAGTGGTTCTAACAATGGGAAGGAATGGCTATTCCTGTCTATCAAGGAAGATGTTCCAGCATTGGAAGAGAATGTACCTAAAGAGAAGGCACTTTCTACTAAAATTGAAGACAAGGATGAATGGGTAATTGATAGTGGTTATTCACATCATATGACTGAAGATAAAGGGAAGTTTCTATCTTTGCAAGAATTTGATGGTGGTCTGGTTAGATTTGGAGATGACAAAGCATGTATGATCAAAGGAATAGGAACTATATCACTGGATGGTAAGAAAAATACTGAACATGTTTACTATGTTGAAGGTTTAAGGCATAACCTTTTGAGTGTAGGAAAATTGGTAGATAAGGGATTTCAATTATGGTTCAAGGATGGAAAATGCAAAATCATTAACAGATCTGGTTTGGAGATTGCAACCGGTACATAGACAAAAGGTAATATATTTCATTTGAATTTCGGTGAGAAGACATGTTTGATTGCACAAATTGATGAGATTTGGCTATGGCATAAAAGGTTGTGTCATGTGAATTTTGATTGCATTGTGAAGATCAGTTCAACTAAGGCAATTAGAGATATACCTAATATTGTGAAGCCCTATAATTTGGTATGCAAAGAATGTCAAATGGGTAAACAGGTCAGAACCTCTTTTAGGAGTATACATGATAAATCTTATGATGTTCTTGATCTTATTCATATTGATTTGTGTGGCCCTACTAGAGTTAAAAGTTTTCAAGCTAATAGATATTTTATGCTAATCATTGATGATTATTCTAGAATGGTGTGGGTTACTTCTCTAAGGGAGAAATCTGAAGCATTTGAAAAGTTTAAAATATTTAAGGATAAAGTGGAAACTGAGACAGGATTGAAGATTAATTGTTTGAGGTTAGATCATGGTGGAGAATTCACATCCGATGAGTTAATAAATTTTGTGAGAAGCATGGTATAAGGAGATAATTTTCTACTCCCTGGACACCTCAATAGAATGGAGTTGTGGAAAGGAAGAACATAATTATTTTGGATGCTACTAGAACAATGATGATGGAAGCTAGTCTACCTCATATCTAGTGGAGAGAAGCAATGAGCATAGTGGTTTATACATTTAACAGAGTACATATCAAAGGAGAAACTAGTAAGACACCTTATGAATTATGGTTTGGCAATACACCTACAGTTAAGTATTTCAGAATATTTGGTAGTAAATATTATATCAAGAGAGATGATATCATTAGAAAATTGGATCCTAGATGTGATGAAGGCATATTTCTTGGTCATTCTAATGAAAGAAAGGCATATAGATGTTATAACAAGGGATTGCAAAGAATTGTGGAGTGTTAATGTCAAGGTGGATGAGTTGAATAGAAGTCAAATCAGAGTTTATGAGCAAGAACCAGTGGTGAAAATAATTGTATCTGAACCAGTAGCATCTTTACCAGAACATAGTGTTGAACCAGTTACTCCGACAGTATCATAAAATTCAACAGTAACTGAAGAACCAAGAAGAGGAATAGAGAGTCAGAAGACTCCTAGGTATGTGAGATTGAATCATTCAGAAGATTAGATCATTGGGGATAAGAACAATGGAGTGATGACAAGAAGAAGACTAGAAACTAATGAGGTACATTTAATTTCTCAAGTTGGACCAGTATCAGTAATTGAAGCATGTAAAGATAAATGTTGGTTGAAAGTTATGGAAGAAGAATTAGATCAGATTGAGAATAATAACACATGGACTTTAGTTCCCTGACCTAAAAATAAGAATGCTATTGGAACTAAATGGGTTTTAAGGAATAAATTGAATGAGGATGGTCAAGTTGTAAGAAATAAGGATAGATTGGTTTATAAAGGATATTCTCATAAGGAAGGAATTGATTATGGTGAGACTTTTTCACTTGTAGCTAGGATTGAAACTGTAAGATTACTTCTTGCCTATGCTACCCATAAAAAACTACAAGGTTTATTAGATGGATGTTAAGTGTGCATTTTTTAATGGGGATCTTGATGACGAAGTTTATATTGAGAAACCTCATGGTTTTTCACTTTCAGATGATAAAAACATGGTTTGCAGGTTAAGGAAATCTTTATATGGATTGAAACAGGCACCTAGAGCTTGGTATGCAAGGTTGGATAAATATCTTTTGAAGCTTGGTTTTACTAAGGGTAATTCTGACAGTAATTTATATCATAAGATCATTGATGATGATGTACTGATTATTGAAGTATTTGTTGATGACATCATTTTTGGAGGTGAAGATAAGTTATGCATGGAATTTTCTAAGAATATGGAGAAGGAATTTGAAATGTCTATGATTGGGGAAATGAAATTTTTCTTAGGTTTACAGATTACTCAGACTGATAAAGGTATTTTCATCTGTCAAACTAAGTATGCTAGGGAATTATTGAAGAAATTTGGTATGGGAGATTATAAACTGGTAAGTACTCCTATGGTTACAAGTGAGAAATTGACAAGGAAAGATTTTTCTGCACTTGTAAATCATACAAGATACAAATCTATGATTGGAGTTTTTCTTTATTTGACTCATACTAGGTCTGACATAGTGAATGTTGTTTTTATTGCATCTAAATTTCAAAGTGATCCTAGAGAAAATCATCAGTGCGGTGAAAATAATTTCTAGATACTTTCAAGGTACATCTGAATATGGTTTATGGTACCCTAAGGCTGATGACTTTACTTTAGGTGCATATATAGATACTGATTGGGATGGAGATGTTGATGACCAGAAAAGTACTTCCAGTGGAGCTTTCTTTCTTGGAAAAAAGTTGGTTTCATGGATCAACAAGAAACAATCATGTACTTCTTTATCTACTGCTGAAGCCGAGTATGTTGTTGTTGCTAATAACTGTACATAGGTTTTATGGATGAATCAAATGTTGAAGGATATCAAAGTGCATTGCACTGGATCGATAGTTATTCATCGTGATAACTCTGTTGCTATTGACATATCAAAGAATCCAGTATTTCACTATAAGAAAAAGCACATATCTATCAAGTATAACTTTTTGAAGAAGAAGGTGGAAGAAAATGAAGTTAGATTGGTTTGTGTGAACACTAAAGAGCAAATTTCAGATATTTTCACTAAACCTTTTCCTAAAGAACTATTTGAGTACCTGAGAGATAGGTTAAGGGTTTTTGCCCCTCTGCAAAGAATTGGTTGATGCTTTTTTGCATCAGTCTGGTATGTATTATCAAAGATATTATTCATTGTGGCACTAATATGGGGATGTTATTTCTCAAGGGGAGTAGTTAGCTTTGTGATTCAGTGGTTTATGTTTTTTCTTTGATATTTTTGTCAAATTTATGACATTGATGTCAAAAGGGGAGAGATATTGATGTGAAAAACTTAAGGAGTTGTATACATTAGGGGGAGAGATATATGTGTAATTCAAAGCTTTACAGAGATATCATTTATAGGGGGAGTTTGGTCTTTGTTTCATAACTTCATTGCTATATCTTTGAGTGGGAGATTGTTGGTTGTCTTCCATTGGGGGAGACTTGTTTGGGATTTATTGGTACTTAGATGTTTTTCACATCTAGTGTTTCCATCAATGCCAAAGGGGGAGATTGTTGGCTATTTGAAGGAATTGATTATGTGTTACATTGATATTTTATCATTTATGTCAACACTAGTTGTTTTGGATGCTTTGTCGGCACCCTTCTAGTCTCGGTAGGTTGAGTGGTTTCTGGTTGGTTTGGATCCGAAATGATCTGGTATGGTCCGGTATGATTTGGTTATGGAATTGGTTTACTCATGTTCATACTCAGTCAGTTCGTTTTGGTCTAGTGATCGGATGCTATCATTTTTTCTTGGAAGCTTGGTTTGTGGTTCCGGCAAGGGTTTCACTGGCAGAGCTTTTATTGAAGATCCTTGAATATATCCATAAGTGGTGTTGGTGCAGCTTCTGGTGGAGATTTAGGATTCTGATGGTGATCATGTTCGATATTTAGTGGATTGGTATCATTGCTTTAGCATGTGGACCTATATTGGGTCCCAGGTGATCTAGGTTATGGACCAACTTAATGTAATGTGTAGATTAGACCTCTCGATGTGTTTTCAGGATGCCTTATGAGCTGGATATTATTTGTTTGGTCTAAGGTCGACATGTTTTGTAATTATGTAATTGGTTTATTGTCTAGTGGTCGACCTGATTGTTTATGGTCGAGGGTTTGTATATAAATGATATAAGATCTCATTGGAGATCATGGTCATGGATGGGATATGGATGTAATATGCAAATAATGTAATATCATTCAGGCAGAGGATTTGATCGATCATTGGAGATCAAATTGGGTTTATGTAAGAGGATTTAGTCCTCCAGTATTAAGCTTTACTGGAACTATACTCAGAAATAGGAGATACTATCTTTGCAGTTCATTCATTCTTCTAGATTGTAGTCTGGATTTCTATGTAGTCAATCAGACTCCTTTCATGATGAGTAGTGTGCTCTAGGTTGTTGGCCTTCCTACAGTGTAAGCCCTTCAATTGTAATTCACATACTTACAGCAGAAGTATTATCTGACTGTGGGTAGGCTTTCCATCATGGTTTTTCCCTTTACCAGGTTCTCCACGTATAAATCTTGGTGTCATGTGGGTGGTACTTATTCTTCGATTATTGTTTATGCTTAATTGTTTTAACTTCTATTTCGGTATTCGGTTTAAGCATTCTAGTATTAATGTTTTGGGTTCTGGTATTAAATTTTTAATTGCTAAATGTTCTAGTAATCTGTGACAACTGATTCACCCCCCCCTCAGTTGTCTTCATGTTATTTGAAGTGTCTAACAAAAAGAAAAATCCAAATTGGCATCCAAAATTGTTATTCCTCCATCCAAACCTTTCAAATCTATTCCTCCATCACCTCCATCCATTTTGAGTCCTTATATCCCAAAATCCCTGGCTATTCCTCCATCAAAATCCCAATATCTAAAATCTACTTTTCCTCCACCAGTCCACCACCCCTCAAGGTGTGTGCTAATGTTGATATTGCTAACATTTCCATTTACGCAAGCACAATTCTTCCAATACCCTATCCATTATCCAATGCATATTTTCCATCCTTCCATCCCTTTGATCCAATGTTTTGCATAAATCCTTGCCTTAGTCCCATTTTGTTTCCATGTCATTATCCTACCAATGTATTTGAGCATACTTTTAATAGTCATGATCCATTTTTCAAGGCTACTATCTAAACAATGCGACACTTGAGTCATTCTCCCATGCCCTATCATGTGTCCATTTTTAGCTAAAAAGTCAAAAATACAAAAAAAAACAGCAAAAAGTTGAGAAAAATAAAAAAAAATACAAAAAAATACCAAAAAAATGAGGAAAAAAGAGAAAAAAGAAAAATTAAAGAAAAAATAATTCGTCCACTGGTGAAAACCTGGCAAACAAGCGCCTTGGGAAAGTACCATGATGAAAACCAGGCAAACAGACATCATGCGTAATCTATGAACTTCTTGCATACCATACATGGGGGCAGGTCTCATCCATCCCATCCTATCATATCCTATCACCCTCCATTATCCTATCGTCCCTCACGTCTATACTCCCTTTTCCACCTTTGATGTTGACAAGGCTGAGGATTTTCTTGAGCATCATGTTCATAGCTTTCAATCTATCATAGCTTTTGGTCTTTATCCATTTTCTTATTACAACCTTTTGTCCATATTCCTTGGCTTATTACAACCTTTTGTCATTATCCTTTATCCTATCGCAACCTTCAGTTCATATCCCTTATCCATTTTTGATCTTGTTTATCTTATCCATATCCTACCACCATCCATACACTCTTTTTCATCCCTTAATATTGATCTGATATAAGGATGTAAAATGCAAAAAATTGTTTCAAAAGCCTCTTGACATGTACCCCATGCCATGCCATTCCTTTACATTGTCATATCCAGTATCTTATCCCATCACGCAATCGCCCTTGGAAATTGCATCCGCATTGTCTCCATAATAAATGGCCACTGTCTTCCCTCTATCCATCGATATTTTAGCAGGCCTATTCATGCATTAGTCATATTCCTTGCCTTGCTAGACATTGGGGGCAAAATCATGAAAAAGTCCCTAAAAGTCAAATAAAGTCCTCAAAAAATCCATAAAAATCAAATAAAGTCTCGAAAAAATCCATAAAAATTAAAGAAAGTCCTAAAAAATCAATAAAAATCAAATAAAGTCCTAAAACAATCCATAAAAATCAAATAAAGTCCTGAAAAAATCAAATAAAGTCCTGAAAAAAGTATTAAAAATTGTAAAAAGTCCCAAAATAACAAAAAAGAACTGCAAAATTTCCTGAAATAATCCAAAAAAAATTGTAAAAGGTCCTAATAAAACAACAAAAAAAATTTTAAAATTCAAAAACTCTAAAAATTGGAAAACATCAAAAATGCAAAAACAATCACTTTTCATTTCATTTCACCAATAAATTGTCCCTTTTGTACATAAATAGACATTTGAGTGGACGACAAATAGAAACAAATTAAACATTATGCTTACACGAATCACGTCTTAATAGATGAGTTGTTCAATCAAGCCAAGAATTCAAACTGGTCATATTGTCTTATCAATCAAATAGTATTAACATTATTGGTCATGTCAACATTGTCATGGGTCTTATACAGGGTGTGTCGAAACTAGACCAAGTCCTATCTTAGACGGGGTACTGCATGATCATTCTATCACCACAACATTATCACTTTTGACAAGGAAGATCAGAATGTTTGTTTGACTTGTTTGGATTTGTGAGTCTTACCTTTTATTGATTTATTTTCGACTATTTTCCTATGTTACTCGATGATGTCACTGAGTGATTTAGAGTGATCAAAATGATTCATGGTTGTTCTTGGTTTTGTATTCTGTTTGCAGAGTGTTTCGTAGCATTTTGGGGCAAGTTTGTCTTGGGTGTCTATGATAAGTATGTTCACTTTGTGAATGTCACACATACCTTGACCTTTGACACACTTAATGTATTATGATGGCTGACTCATTCCTTATCTATGACATGTCTATTTTATGCAAAGGGATTGCACTATCACCTTGGCCTTCATTGCCATGGTGTGCCGCATCTGTTTTTTCATATCAAATAAAGGTTTTTACCTACTATTGTGCATTTGTGAAAGCAAGTTTTCTTCATCACTAATTCTTCTCTGTCTAATTTCCTCTTACTAACACTTCTTCCATCAGTCCTCATAGTTAATTCAATCTAGTGCTCCAATATGCCAAAATGTTAGAGTATTCGGGTATTTACTTGATTAATTAAACAATATTTGTTTAATTATTTAAGTTCCCTTTATCTCTTTTACACTTAAGCTAACTTTAGGTGCATATAATTAATTATTTTAATTAATTATTATGTGCAAACCTAGGTTTTCCCTTTCAGGGTTTCTTGACCTATTAAAGGTTGAGTTCTTTCTTTTCATTGTAAGAATCACATTACATTTTTTTGTGAATATTGAGCACTCTCTTTTTGAGCATATTCTCTGTGTATTTGTTTTCCTAGATTTGCTTCCTTGCTTCTCCTTGTCATAGGGTTTTTAGCTTGCAGAGATAATTTGGGCTCTTGTGGTGTTGTATTTTTTCAACTCCTATATGGTATTAGAGCTTTAGATCTACAACTAGCTGTTCTTGTTTTGAGAATTTTTGCATTGGAAGCAGATTTGGGGTTTCAGATTTTTTTTTTATGCACCTAGGGATAGGTCTTTTTCTGAGCACTTTTGGCCTAAACAGACATCACCATCATGCTCAAAACACTCAAAAAACCCTATGGTCATATAAAATTTGACCTATTTTGGTTTCTGAGCCTCTAGGAGCATTTTTTTCTCAGATCTAGGTCATAGGGCCTTGGCACGCAGTTCGAGAAAAAAATTCAATTTTTTTTTTTTTTTTTTGCCTTTTTACGGCATGCAGGCTAGATTTTGATTTTTTTAAAAATAAAAATCATCAAAAAAATCAAAAGAAGAAAAAACGACAAAAATAGGGTTTAAAAAAAAAAATTGTTTTTTGCAAAAATTTTTTGGAGGGGCAACCCCACGGTACGCAGGGTACCGTGGGCCCCCCTGCCATGTTGCAGGCTTCCCCGCCACCCTGTTAGGCTGGGCTCTGCCTCCAACTCCCTGCCGACCCTCTGCCCCCACCAGCTCCATCCACCAGCTCCCTGTCGGCCCCCGGCCACCGGCCTCCTGCCAGCCTCGACTCCCTGCCTCTGGCCGCCGCTGGAACTCCTGCCACCACCGCTACAGCGCTGCTTGTGCAGCCCGCTCCACCCAGCCCAGCCTCTGCCCCTGGTAGCCCTGCTTCCTACAGCCCGCCGCCGCTGCCGGTCTCCTTGCAGCCTAGCGCCGCCGCCGGTCTCCCTGTCGAAGCTCCCCGCCGCCCTCTACACTACCGGCCAGCTCCGCCGCCATGGCCCGCTCCGCCACCCGACCCAGCTCCTGCGCTGCCACCCGGCCACCTCAGCCCACCACTACCGAAAACAACCTCCTGGCCACCGAGCGCCACCGCCAGCTACCAGAGCTCCACCCAGCTGCCACCAGTGCGCCGCTCACTGGCCACCTTTGCCCGCCAGAGCCACCAGACTCTCTTTTTTGCCTCTTTCAGGGGGGGTTTGGTTTTTTGGCCATATCTTGGGCATATGGAGTTGTTTTTTTGAAAACGAATAGGCATCAGAAAGCTAGTTTCAAGATGGACCATGTCATGTTGGTAATTTTTTCCAATTTTGCTATTTGACTATGTTTTTTTTCCAATCAAAGTGAGGTCTTGTTTTTGCACTTCGAGAGCCATAGAATGAGCATCCGACCTCTATTTTTTGAAAACTTTATATTTTTGGAAAGCATGTGTTGTGTACTTTCTAGATATATGAGTTTTATTTCCAGATTCTGGTCCATGCATATTTTATTTAGTTTTTTGTTTTTCAGCACTCTGGTGGATATCTTGGTTATTTCAGGTCCTGGGATCTCTTCTCTAGTTAGGATGTCTCTATTTTGGTTCTCATTTCTATTTCCAGTCTTCTTATCATTATAGCATTGTAATTATGCAAACGCACTGAGATAAAGTGCCATCATGCATTGTTTACTTGGGATCTTGCACATCTTGTGCCTTGTTGTACATGCACTATTGATAAAGTGTCATGAGGGGGTTGATGTTTGCCTTGTTTGCCATCTACCTTTGTCAAGTGAGTGTTCCTTCCATGACATTCACCTCATGTTGTGTGTCAAGTGAGTGTTCCTTCCATGACACCCTGTACTTTTCTCAGCACCTTTGATGTTCTTGGTTCTTCATCATGCAGTTCTTCTTGGGTGTTCTTTTCAGTGTTCCTATCCCTCTCCCACTTCCGCATTATGGGGAGGTTTGTCCTATTGGTTCTAATGTTTTCGTGGTTCGATTGATCAGCTCTTCAGGATTTGGTGTTTTCATGCCATCTGTATCTTCGATTTCAATTGTTTTCCTTGTTTGCCTTCTGATTTGAGTAGTGTCATTTGAGGGCACTCATACAGATTATAGTCTTCTCTACCTAGTCATGTTCTATTTTAGTGGAGGTTCTCCAGATCAGCAGTTATTTGTCGACAGAGTTTGCAGGTTCTTCATGCTTCAGTGGTGTTCTTTTCCATCTCTTTTTGGAGTAGAGTTTTGTTCCCATGTGGTTTTCTCTATTTCTCCAGTTCATAGAGATTTCATTGTATTTGGGTACCTGATCAGGCCTTGTTGTCGGGACCCATCTTTATTGCTTTCAGTAGTTGTTCTAGGTTTTAGCTTCTCCCTAAGTCTAGCTTAAGGGGGGGTGTTAAAGTATTTGGGTATTTACTTGATTAATTAAACAACATTTTTTTAATTATTTAAGTTCCCTTTATCTCTTTTACACTTAAGCTAACTTTAGGTGCATATAATTAATTATTATGTGCAAACCTAGGTTTTCCCTTTTAGGGTTTCTTGACCTATTAAAGGTTGAGTTCTTTATTTTCATTGTAAGAGTCACATTACATATTTTTGTGAATATTGAGCACTCTCTTTTTTAGCATATTCTCTGTGTATTTGTTTTTCTGGATTTGCTTCCTTGCTTCTCCTTGTAACAAGTTTTTCAGCTTGCAGAGATCATTTGGGCTCCTGTGGTGTTGTATTTTCTCAACTCCCTAAGTCTAGCTTAAGGGGGGGTGTTAGAGTATTCAGGTATTTACTTAATTAATTAAACAATATTTTTTTAATTATTTAAGTTCCCTTTATCTCTTTTACACTTAAGCTAGCTTTAGGTGCATATAATTAATTATTTTAATTAATTATTATGTGCAAACCTAGGTTTGCTCTTTTAGGGTTTCTTGACCTATTAAAGGTTGAGTTCTTTCTTTTCATAGTAAGAATCACATTACATATTTTTGTGAATATTGAGCACTCTCTTTTTTAGCATATTCTCTGTGTATTTGTTTTTCTGGATTTGCTTCATTGCTTCTCCTTGTAATAGGTTTTTCAGCTTGCAGAGATCATTTGGGCTCCTATGGTGCTTTATTTTCTCAACTCCTATAAAAAACATGTTGCATCCTACATTCACTAGTTAGTACATTTGTAAATCATCATTATTCATTATATTGCATAAAAAACGAAAAAAAAACAAAAAACATTTGCATAGAATCATTATTCATTGCATTCTATTAATCATCAGAAAACAAAAAAACATAAGTGCATATTTCATTCATTGCATCACATGAAATGTACATAAAGCATCCATACATGACATCATAATAAAATAAATCTAATGCATATCATATCATATATATATCAAAAGTGTTGGAGTACAAAATCAAACTGTCTGTCTCAAGTATGGTCTGCAGGCTAAGTACAAAATACCAAAGGATGTCTAAATCCTAATGAGAAAAGTTGTCTCTGTCATAGTGAGCTCCCTCTATCCTCCTAACCTCTGCCATGTCCTAAGGATGCAACTCTTCATGTCCTTAGTCATGTCATGCTTGTGTCCTTCTTCAATCTGCTTAGTCCAGAGTTCAAATTTGTCTAGTTAGAGAGTGAAAATGATCCATTTCCACCCCTCCCATCTCCTTTTATAGCCCTTTTGACTATATATATGGATGCGCACCTTTCCCAAGTTCTATTGGTTGTGGTCTTTTGCGCCTTGTAACACTTGTATCTTGTCCGATCTCTAATTTTAAGTCTATCTAAACCAATAGTTTCTTGTTGTCGTTGTCAATCAATTGGCCTCTTTTCTAGATTTTTTGGCCAATTCCTCGAGGGGGCATACATATATACATTGTCATCGTGTGGGGCATATTTCTTGATTATTCTTTTAAACAAGGTTCATAATCGCATTGTCTCAAAGAGGGGAAAAATGTAGGCATCTAAAAATGGTCAATTCTTGTGGTGCCGTACTTTAACATGTCTGCATGACCTTCTTTTAGGGTTTTCACATCTTCATTGACTGTCGATGTTGCATCTTTCCTCTGCATTTATTTCCTATTCGATTCTAATTCTCTCGCTTTCTAATTGGGTCTTGTCAATGTAATCTTTGAATTGTAATAATTAGTCATGATCAATTTTGTCATGTCAATTGGACATCGTCAATCCTAATTGGTGTTGAATTAAGGTTTTATCCTAGATTTCAATCATCTTCAATCAATTTTGATCATTTTGGGTCCTCTTTCAATTGTCAATTATCAATCAATCTTATCAATTTCTATTGATTCATAATCAGTCTTTGCAATATCAGTATCATGTCAACCTTCATCAAGTCGACCTTTTATCAATCTTTGATCAATTTGTCATCGATCTCAATCAATCATCAACTATCATTAATTTTTGATCAATTGGTCATTGGTCCTCATTAATTGTCATTATCAATTTAATCAACTTTTGGTCCTTGTCAATTATCTTCTTGATCATGATCGTCATCGTTAATTTACCAGATTAATTGTGTCATGACATTGGTTTGACTTATTTCATTCCTTGTATCCTTTCTAGGTTTAATAATTCTTCAATTATTAATACTTTACTAATATTTCTCTTAGGATAAATGAATTTATTCATTTACCCTAGTCTTGTGTCACAATAAAATAAATCATTTAATTGGCTAATTTTATGGACTAATTATTAATTATTAATTAGGTGTCATCTAATATCCCAATTTCCTAATTCTCTAATTTCCCATTTTCCACCTAATTTACTAATTTTCAAATTTCAAAATCTCACTAATTATTCCCTCCTAAATTTTCCCACTAATTTCTCCTCTTTTTGTGCTTCCCTTTTGTCATAATTTAGGAAGCTATTTTCATGACCAATTTGAAGCTATTTTCTCTCCAATTTGTCAAAATTTGGAAGAATAAATCTCTCTCAATTTTTCATTCATTTTGCATAGAAACTTGTTAATCAATTTTTTATTCAATCATGTCATAATCATGCCCCTTTCAAATCAATTTTTCAATTTTGAATGAAGTTTCTTCTTTCGAATCTTTCATTCTAATTTATTGGCTTCATCAATTTGTCTATAATTTAAGCCTTCTTTTTTCAATCAAAGAGAACCATGCTTCGAGTTCCCTTACGCTGTCATTTTCACTTTGCAATCTTGCTTCTAATTACACTATGCATTTGTAGGTGAAATCCACAAAGTCCCATTTGAAGGTGAAAGAAGAACAATGGAGGAGCTATGGAGGAGATTCATATGCTTTTGTTTGCATTTGTTTTAAATCTTGTCTTCATTTCCTCTATTGAATGTATTAGGATCTATATTCATTACTTGTTAGGTTTCGCGGTTACCTAATATTTAGGCTTTGATGCTTTATTCTGATTTCCTAGCTACATACATACATACA
The DNA here is from genome assembly GCF_030272615.1 of Cryptomeria japonica. Lineage (NCBI taxonomy): Eukaryota > Viridiplantae > Streptophyta > Pinopsida > Cupressales > Cupressaceae > Cryptomeria > Cryptomeria japonica. The sequence continues at coordinate 286,470,272 of NC_081413.1, forward strand.
TACATACATATAGATATACATACATGCATACATATACAAATACATATACATATACATATACATATACATATACATATACATATACATATATAGATACATCTACATATACATATACATATACATATACATATACATATACATACACATATACATATACATATTGTTAGTCCCCCCAGTTTTCATTTAAAATTTCAAATGCAGAGATTGCCTTTTGGTCTTTCTTTTCCCTTTCAGTCATATATTTTCTGTCTTTGAACCCAAGTCCTTGAACCTTTTTAAAAGTTCAAGGTTCAAAGTTCAAAGCATGCTCAAAGTGCTACTCTTCACGGCTTTGTTCTATGATAAGGCAGACGCTTTGTTGTAATTTGTATTGAACTTGAACCGTTGAACCCTTTTTAGTTCAAGGTTCAAGGTTCAAAGTTGGTCATGCGTCAGTTTTTGTCTTCGCTCATTAATTGTTATCCGTCTTGTCATGAAGTTTATGTTCTATGTTTTCTATGTTATTTCTCGTGTTTGAACTTAAACTTTTTGAACCTTTTGGTTCTTGGTTCAAGGTTCAAAGTCTGAATTCTTAAAGACCAAAAAGTTCTATGCAGAATTGATACATGCATCATAAAGAAATGTGGTAGTGGGAAAAGAGAATATTTCGGGGATGTCAAAAAGTTTAGTTTCTAAAAATTATGACAAGCAATTATGATAGTTCATGATTCGTACGATGAAGTGATCCAAACATTAAATGCATGTTGGCTATATGTAAAATCAGGCGATAGCTCACACGAACTTCCTTAATTTGTACAACTTGCTAAGTTTTAAGTGTGATTTTGTCTATCATTGTTCTGGAAGCTAGCAATTGTCTCTATAATTTTCTTCAGTTGTAATGCAAGCGGGAGAAATTGGAGGTATTTTGTCTGTGCGTAGAATCTTTTCAAGAATTTGCTATTGAAACCAGGTTAGTTTCAATCATTCTCTCTTCTGCTATGTTCTCTTATTCTGAAAATTATCTGTAGTTCATTCTCCTTTGTTGTGTATAGATTTCATTGCATCCCTGTAATTTCTTGTTTAAATGAGAGGCTCCATAATGAGGCCCACCCTACCCAAACTAGGCTGCAATTCTTGCCTCGTTAGTTCACTCCCAGAGATGGGAGATACTTCATTAGATTTAGCGGACTTTTCTGATTTTCTCGAGAGAGCCAACAACCCAGTTCAGAATTCAATTATAGAAATAATAGTGAAGTGTGGTTTGGTTGAGGCTGTCGCATTCCCCATTCCCACACCATGCTTGGAGTTGGTACTAGAATGTATGAATAGGTATGATGCAGAGCACATATGTATCAAGAATGTCAATGGCAAAGTGCTGTTAAAAAAAGATAGAGAAACTGTAATGGAAGCCATGGGTATACCTCATAATGATCCATATGAGGATTGGACTATTGGAACATCATATTCATTATTCTCTGAGAAGAAGAACACTTATAAAAGTGTGAAATAAATTGGCTACTGAAGATTCAAAAAGGGGGGTCTAGATTGCCAAGGCCGCTTACCAGAGAACACTTCATAGCAGAGGTGCGAGGCATTGTCATTCTTTCGAACAGGTTAAAAGGGAATGCCCGTGCCTTCAATTGGGAAGACTGGATGTACTTCTATATCCAATTCATGTTGAATGAGAGTGCCTACCTGGATTGGGGGCAGGCAATTGTAGAAAGATTGCATCAAAGTTTGAACAGGTTTGCAGGAATGAGTGGCTTCTTTATGTCATCTTATTTGTTTTATATGATTGCATGTACCCAAGATTGGAATGGGCTACATCATGAACCCTGGATTGATGACATAAAGGTGTACAAATATTATCCTCACTTGTAGGAATAGAGATATGCAGAGAATTTTATGAGGTGGAATGACATTTTAGTAGGGAGATTGGTTCACGAGTTGGAGGGAAACATAAATAAAATATTAACAACGAAGGCCATGGAATTCATCGGTATTTATGGTAGTTATTTTATCCAATTTCCCCAATCCACTTATATTCGAGTTGGTGGTTTTTAGGGTGAACCTTTCAGGTTGCCCTGGTTTGTGTTAGATAGTTATGTTTTAATTGAGGTTTGTCGTCAACTAGAATACATTGACAAAAAGAGTGGAGGGAAGTCTAAGGTGATATTTCCTATAGAACTTGGCCACTATAGTTGTGCATCTGTTTCAGATGCATTGAACCTTGAACTAGAATTCAAAAGGTTCAAGCTTCAACCTTATGTTGCCAGATACTAATTTGATAGTTGGGCATTTGCTAGAGAAAATTTAGAAGTGGACAGTGATTTTTGGCATGAACCTTAATTGGAGGATTATTGGGAGAAATGTGTTGATGAGTTCGAAGTCCAAAGGAGTTTGTGGTCAAGGTTCATGGTTCAAAAAATTGTCACAATGGGCCTATCCATGAATTTTTTTGGGGTACAAGAAGAAGGAGATGAAGAAGTAGTTGACCTTGAGTTTGATGAGAAGATATAGGGACAATCTATCCCAAAAATTGATTGGAGTAAAAAAGGGGACAATAGAATTCAGTCAAGAACCTTTAATGTAATAAGAAGAACAAAGAAATGGTTGAAGGATCGTCATTTAAAACAAAAGTTTGTTCCTACACTTAAGGATAAGAAAGTCGATCGAACTCGTGTAGCTTCCCAAACATCCCTTCCTTCTTCTAATGTTGTTGTTGATATTGTAGGTGAAAGGAAACAAAGGACAGAGAAGACTAAGAATACAAGTCTAGGAGAGTCTTTTGTGGGTTCAGCTTCCACTCATGTTACCAGATTACACAATAGGAAAAGTAATCAGAAAACCTTGGCAAGTTCACTGGTAGTGGACTTAGATTTTGAGGAGGAAACTCAAGAAACAATGGATGCCCAAATGCAAGATCAGCCCCTCCTAGATGCTGCAGATAGTGGAAAAGAAATCATGCAACTTGAAGATTCCAGGAATACTATGGCCATTCTCACTAGTAATCAACAAACACCATTTCCAAAGGAAGCATCCACCACTCCTAAGTGGTTGAGTGCCTTGCTTACCAAAAAGAGGAATTTCATCCCTATTTTGATCCGAATGGAGGATATGGTTAGCAAATGCCTAGGGAGGACTTCAAAGTCCAAAAGACTCAAAACAAAAACAATGATTGATGTGGATGAGCAGATGAGACACTGGGTTGTGGAGGTAGCTAGACCTCTGACAGATAAAGAGATTGAGAATGTTACTAAGAAAGACTTTATCATTGAAAAGATCGATCTAGGGACAACTTCTCGGGCCACTGATGTTAAACACTTGGAATCTTCCACTAAAAGGATTCTCACAAGGACCTAGAAGGATGAGAAAGATAAAAGTGAGATGAAGAAAAATATAATACACACGACCCAATATATTAATGATATCCAAAATCCAAATCCTCAGCCTCTCTGCCAAGTTTCTTTGTCATTTGACCCAAAATCACCTTTGAATCAAAGGTTACTTGATCAGGTTCAAAGGAGTCGAATGATCACATATGTTTTTAGCGAATGGGTCAAATCAATTGCACAACAAGGGACAAGTTATATCTCTGATTTGGTCAAAGTGTTTGAGAATGTGAGATCTATTGGGAAAGAGCTAGAAATAGAGATGGTTGCTTGGGAGAAAGAGAAAAGTAAATGGTTGGTTCTGTTAAGGTGGATGAGAGATACATAGAGATATCGGGTAATGAACTTCCTCACTGAGAAGATGGTGCATGGACTTGATGACAACATACTCTTTGTGTTGGTATTATGGATGTGTTTCATTGGTTTTGTCATTGATGTCAACACTTGTCAACCCTTGTCAACACTTATCAACACTAACTATCTTTGGTTATGTTCCTCGACATGTTCAGTGACTTATGCACAGTCATTGGTATCTGGTTCACCGACATGTTATATTGTTCGACGGTACTGAGGATGATCTGTTATCATCTGGAGATTACTTGGTTATGTCGAAGACATTGTTTGGACACTTGGTTTTGGTGATTTGGTTATTGGTCTAATCGAGTTTGCATATTTGTTGTTACCAGCAAATAGGTGTAGGTTATGGACCGACAAGCATTATCTATTCCAGCTAAGCACGACACATTATGGAGATGTCTTATTGATTGGTTATTATTGTAAATAGATTAAGATGATATCATGCATCGCATATTGATTCATTTGTAATTGATTTAATTGTAATATTCTTAGTAAGCCGACCTCCACATTTGGTCTTAGGATTTGGTATATATGTAAGATCTCATTTGTGAGATTAAAAAAGAAGGTGTGGTAGAGGATTGTAATAAGGTATATGCTAATATAAGAAGAGCTATACATGCAAACATCATTTGAAGATTCAAGGAAGGTATGAAGAAGACAATCAGAGCTTAACCGATACAAAATCCAGCATATGAAGATGTTATTTTGAGCAGTACATTATCATTGGATTTAACCATCCAATTGTAGTTAGTGTGACTCCCATTTTGTGATTGAGCAGTGAGCTCTAGATAGTTGGCCTTTTTGCATGTGCAAACCCCATTTGTATACACATACTATCTGCAGTAGTATCATCTGATTGTGGTAAGGTTTCCAACCATGGTTTTTCCCCTTACAGGGTTTCCATGTACAAATATCTTTGTTATGTGTTATGGATGTTATTTGTCTTTCTATTTGATGCATTAAACTTTATTGGTACTGTTATTAACTGTTAAACTGTCTATCAGCATTAAGTTTGGTTTACTGGTCTTATGCATTAAGTTTGGTTAACTTATATTTGGGTTGAAACTAATAGACAACTGATTCACCCCCCCCCTCTCAGTTGCCTCTGGGTCCTAACAATTGGTATCAGAGCTAAGTCCTCTTTTTGTAGAAGTTTAATAGCTTGAGGAGATTCTATGGCAAGTAACTATTCCAGGAAGGATAGTTTGAAGCTTGATGGAACTAACTATGGTATATGGAAGATCAGAATGGAGACACATCTGAATTACATTGGATGAGACATTGGGATGTTACAAAGAATGGCTATGTTGGTCCTACATAGAGTCAACCTAATCCACCAACCTTGGCTAAAGATCAGGAGAATGATTGCAAAGCAAGAGAAGCACTTTTGAGCACATTGTTAGATCAACAAATCATGGGATTATCAGACCGATCTACTGCTAAAGCTATTTGGGATAAATTAGAGATATTGAATGAAGGTGATATCACCGTCAAAATTGCAAAACTGGAATGCTTTCGGGTCAGGTATGAAAATCTAAAAATGGAAGAAGATGAAAGGATTTCTTCTTTTATGGAAAGAGTTAATGAAATTGTTTTGGGTATAAAAATGTTGTGGAGGATCCTTAAGTGAAGATGAAATTGTTTCTAAAGTTAGAAGAGCATTTCCACCGGCATACAAAATAAAAGTAACTGCTATTAATGAATTGAGAATAATGCCTAATACATTAGTATCTAGAGATACTTTGGTTGGAAAACTTTCAGGTTTTGAACTTGAGGAATTTGGTCTTGTTGCTACAATTAAGACAGATTTGGCTTTCAAAGCTTCATCATCTGCAACATCATCATCATCATCTGAAAAATTTGATTGGAAAGCACTCTATGCTAGAGAACTTGAAGAAATCAGAAGATAGAATGAAGAACTTGAAGAACTTGAAGCACTATTTGCAAGGAAAATGCCTAAAGGTCCAGTTGGAAGTAAGTATGAAGGTAAAGCACCATTTAAATGTTTTAACTATAATAAAATTCATCATATGGCATCTAGGTATCCTGATAGACATGCAATATTGAAAGAAGAAGCTAAAAGAACATATAAGCCTAACCCTGAATATCAAAGATATAGATTTAAGAAGAATAGAGACAAATAATGTTACTATGCTGATTAAGGAGTTACTGATGATTCTAATGAGGAACCGACAGCCAATGGATGGGCTTTTGTTGCAATAACAGAAGATCAACTGGCACCTACTACTCAACTAGTAGAGTAGGCCCTGGAAGCTAAAATTGAATAAAAGGATGAATGGATCATTGATTCCAGATGTTCACATGATATGACTGGTGATAAAAGTAAATTCTTAACCTTTCAGGAATACAATGGAGGTCTAGTAAGATTTGGGGATGATAAAGCTTGTTAGATCAGAGGGAAAGGCACTATATCTTTTGATGGTAAGCACAATACTGACAACGTTTATTATGTTGAAGTTTTGAAGCATAATCTTTTGAGTATTGGTCAATTAGTTGAAAAAGGATTTCAGTTATAATTTAAGAATGGTAAATGCAAAATCATGAATAGAACTGGTTTGGAAATTGCAACCGGTAATCAAACTAGAGGTAATATCTTTCATTTGAATAACAATGAGAAGACATGCTTTATTGCACATATTGATGAAAGTTGGTTATGGCATAAAAGACTTTGTCATGTAAATTTTGATTGCATTGTGAAGTTTAGTACAACTAAGGCAGTAAGGGATTTACCTAAGATTGTTAAACCTCACAATCCAATATGTAAGGAATGTCAATTTGGAAAGCAAGTTAGAGAAAATTTTAAGAGTATTCCAGAAAAATCCAATAATGTTCTTGACTTAATTCATACTGATTTATGTGGTCCAGCAAGAACTAGAAGTTTACAAGGAGATAGATATTTTATGCTAATCATTGATGATTATTCTAGAATGTGTTGGGTTACTTTTCTCAGGGAGAAATTAGAAGCTTTTGGAAAATTCAAACTATTCAAGGTCATGGTAGAGAATGAAACCGGTAAGAAAATAAAATTTTTGAGATCAGATCAAGGAGGTGAATTCACATCTAAGGAATTTAATATATTCTATGAAGTGAATGGAATCAGAAGACAATTATCAACACCTCAGACACCCCAGCAAAATGGAGTTGTGGAAACGAAGAACATAACTATTTTGGATGCAGCTAGAAGCATGATATTAGAAGAAAACCTACCTCATGTATATTGGAGAGAAGCAGTCAATACAACTGTCTATACATTCAACAAAGTTCACATCAAAGGTGAAATCTGTAAGACCCCTCATGAACTATGGTTTCGTAATACTCCTACTCTTAAATATTTCAGAATATTTGGAAGCAAATGTTATATTAGGAGAGATGAATATATTGGAAAATTTGATCCTAGAAGTGATGAAGGAATATTTCTTGGTTATTTATCTAAGAGCAAGGCATGTAGATGTTTTAACAAGAGATTGCAGAAAATCATTGAGAGTGCAAATGTGAAGATTGATGAACAATTTAGAGGTAATTCAAGGTCTATGGACTCTGAACCGGTAGTTGAGATAATCACAAATGAACCTACAATGAGTACACCGATACAAAATGTTGATCCAGTCACACCGGCATCATCTGAGAATTCCACAGTGACTGAAGAATAGCAGCAAGTGAATACACCCAAGTATGTAAGATTGAATCATTTGGAAAGTCAGATAATTGGGAATAAGTATCAAGTGTTATGACTAGAGGAAGATTGGCAAATGAAGAGGTATGTCTAATTTCTGAAATTGAGCCAGCAACTATTAATGAGGCATGTAAAGATAAACATTGGATTAAGGCTATGGAAGATAAATTAGAACAAATTGAAAAGAATAACACATGGACATTGGTTCCTCGACCTAAAAACAAAAATGTAATTGGAACTAAAAGGTATTCAGAAATAAACTTAATGAAGATGGTAAGGTAATCAGAAAAAAAGAAAGATTAGTGTGTAAGGGATATTCACAGAAATAAGGAATTGATTACAATGAAACCTTTGCACTGATAGCTAGAATTGAGGCAGTCAGATTATTCTTAGCTTTTGCAGCACACAAGAACTATAAAGTATATCAAATGGATGTTAAATGTGCATTTCTGAATGGTGATCTTGAAGAGGAAGTTTACATTGAACAATGTGATGGATTTTCTTTGACAGATGACAAAGATATGATCTACAGGTTAACGAAAGCTTTATATGGATTGAAGCAAGCTCCTTGAGCTTGGTATGCTAGATTGGATAAATATCTTTTGAAGCTTGGTTACACTAAAGGTAATTCTAACAACAATCTATACTACAAAGTAAATAATGATGACATCTTGGTTATTGAACTCTTTGTTGATGATATCATTTTTGGAGGAGAAGAAGGATTGTATAAAGACTTTTCTAATAAGATGCAGGAAGAATTTGAAATGTCTATGATTGGGGAGATAAAATTGTTTTTAGGATTGCAAATTTCATAGACTGATAAAGGTATATTCATAAATCAATCAAAGTACTTGAAGGAATTACTTAAGAAATTTGGCATGGAAAACTCTAAACCGGTAAGTACACCTATGCCTACAACTGATAAACTATCATTGAAGGATGAATCAACACCTATTAATCTGTCAAGATATAAATCTATGATTGGAGGTTTACTGTATTTGACACAAACAAGACCTGATTTATGAATGCAGTATGTATTGTTTCAAGATTTCAGAGTAATCCTAAGGAAAATCATGAATCAGCAGTAAAAGGGATTTTTCAGTACCTACAAGGCACAACAAATCTTGGTTTATGATATCCTAAAGATGAAAATTTTGATTTATGTGCATACACAGATGCAAATTGGGCAAGAGATGTAGATGATAGCAAAGCACCATTGACAGAGCATTTTTTCTTGGTAGCAGACTAATTTCATGGTTGAGCAAGAAACAAAGTTGTACATCACTATCAACAACTGAATCAGAATATGTTGTAGCAGCAACTAATTGTACACAGGTATTATGGATTAAGAAAATGTTGAAGGACATAAAGGTAAAATACAAAGAACCTATAATCATTTACTGTGATAATATGGCAGCAATTGATATATCAAAGAATCTGGTATTTCACTCTAAAACTAAACATGTTTCTATCAAATTCAATTTTCCAGAAAGAGAATGTTGAAGAAAAAGAAGTAATATTGGTTTATGTGAATACTAAAGAGCAGATTGCAGATATATTTACTAAGCCTTTGCCTAAGGAAACTTTTGAATATCTAAGAGAGCAGCTTGGAGTTATACCCTCACTGGTAGAAACTTAGACAGTTGGAGCATGGCATCAGACCGACAGAAATAACAGAGAAATATTTTTCCGGCTTTGATGAAGGAGAGATACTTCTCAGGGGGAGTAGATTGGATAATTTGGCTATAACAATTGGTATTTGTAATAAGTTCTATGAACTGATTGTATTTGGTTTTGTATTACTTTGGCATTTGATGTCAAAGGGGGAGAGATATCTATGGAAAAACAAATTATCTTTTTGGGAGAGATTATTCATTGGGGGAGAGATTGTTACTCTCTATATCTATATTTTGATTTCTGGTTAATGATCTCTTTGGGAGATTGTTGGTTTTTGGTTTTTAGCATTTCTACTTTGGCACTTAGATGGTTTTTCCATCTTGTGTTTCCATCAATTCCAAAGGGGGAGATTGTTGGTATTATGGATGTGTTGCATTGGTTTTGTCATTGATGTCAACACTTATCAGCACTGAAGATCTTTGGTTATGTTCACCGGCATGTTCAGTGACTTATGCACAATCACCGGTATCTGGTTCACTGATAAGTTATATTGTTCACTGACACTGAGGATGATCTATTATCATCTGGAGATTACTTGGTTATGTCGAAGACATTGTTTAGAAACTTGGTTTTGGTGATTTGGTTATTGGTCTAATCGAGTTTGCATATTTGTTGTTACCGACAAATAGGTCTAGGTTATGGACCGGCAAGCATTATCTATTCCATAGCAGCATGACACATTATGGAGATTTTTCATTAATTGGTTATTATTGTAAATGCATTAAGCTGACATGATGCATCACATATTGATTCATTTTTAATTGATTTAATTGTAATATTCTTAGTAAGCCGACCTACATATTTGGTCTTAGGTTTTGGTATATATGTAAGATCTCATTTGTGAGATTAAAAAAGAAGGTGTGGTAGAGGATTGTAATAAGGTATATGCGAATATAAGTAGAGCTATACACATAGACATAATTTGAAGATTCAAGAAAGGTATGAAGAAGACAACCAGAGCTTAACTGGTACTGAATCCAACATATGAAGATGTTATTTTGAGCAGTATATTATCATTAGATTTAACCATCTAATTGTAGTCAGTGTGACTCCCATTTTGTGATTGAGCAGTGAGCTCAAGGCAGTTGGCCTTTCTGCGTGTGCAAACCCCATTTGTATACACATACTATCTGCAGTAGTATCATCTAATTGTGGGTAAGGTTTCTCACCGTGGTTTTTCCCCTTACAGGGTTTCCACGTAGAAATATCTGTATTATGTGTTGTGGATGTTATTTGTCTTTTTGTTTCATGCATTACACTTTACCGGTATTGTTATTAACTGTTAAACTATCTACCAACATTAAGTTTGGTTTACCGGTATTATACATTAAGTTTAGTTAAGTTATATTTGGGTTGAAACTAATAGACAACTGATTCACCCCCCGCCCCACTCTCAGTTGCCTCCGGGTCCTAACACTTTGTTTGTAAAGAAAACATTGAGTGGAGGAACTCAATCATTCAGCAAGGACATGAAGAATTCCTCAAGCTTTTACAAGAATTGAAGGAGTTGACTAACACTATGCAAAAAGACACGAAATGCAGAGATCTTCAGCTCTTAAGAAAGGATAAGAAAATGCTTGAGGATTCATCACAGATGATTTAGTTTTTCAAACATCGAATACAACAGATTCATGAAGAAAAGTCCTTAACAATTGAGGACTTCTCAAAGGTCGCAAGAATCGAATCTGTGTTGGCTGTATGTTTCAATCATTTGGAGATGCATAAGAGTAAAGTCCTATAGGTAGGTAAAAAGAAAGAAGTATGGAAGCAAAAAATTTTGCACATAGGCCTCCCATATTACCAACTCATCTTAAACTTCTCAATAGCTCACCTAGAAAGGTGGAACATTCAAAGTACTCTTGGATCACAAGATAGACAGGCTAAAGTCCCATCATCTGTTGGAGCTTGATCTTGCTTTCTTTGCTTGCGGCTCATGCTGTGTTTTTAGTTTAGTTATTGCTTTTCAGTTTTATGAAACTAGACTTCTTTAACTTTGGGATAGAGTTAATTATTTAACTCTGGTTTTATTTGTAACAAACTATTATAGCCTGAAGGCTATTTATATGGTGGGATAAGTCTTTTAAAAGGCCCGAAAAATTTTGATTGAAGAAAAAAAACTGAGTTTTCTTTGGATTTTCAATATAGACAATTTTGGTTTTTGAATGAAAATAATATTGTGGTTCGATCTTCAAATCTGTGCATTTGAAAGATTAGAAGTCTCTGTTGGGATATATGCTTATGCGGTGAATATATTTTCTTCATTACCAGATTTATCTTAGTTTGTAGATTCATTGATTTTCTTTGTTTAAATAGTACTTCATAGTTGCTTAAATGACTTTGATCCCCCTTGTCCTGCAAGACATGAGTGAGAATCAATTAGCATTTTCATTACTCTGGGTATTATGGATGGAATAAATTTATGTTGAATGAATGCGTATAGAGATAAAGTCTATGAGCTTTATACTTTTAAATAAATATTTTGCAGCGTTCCTTTGTGTTGACAAATGAATGTTGAAGCCTTTCTCGCTTTCTGGTTAAAGTGTGTTTGTTTCTTGAGTAATCTGCATAAAAATTTATTGAACATCTTATGAGGAGCTACACTCTTATGCAGAGGGTAAACCAAAGATAGGTTCACCCAACTATTGGTACATTTGATTTTTCATAAAGGGTGTGCATGATTCTTTATTTTAAAAACACATAAAAATTGAAGAAAAGGCAAATTTGTTAACCAACATATTTTTGGTGACTCTATCGGGGAGTCGAATCATAAGACTAGTCACCTTGTTACAGGATACCAAGAATTGGATTGTTAATTTTTAAGAATCATTTTGGGTGCCATCAAATTTTTGCATTGTAGCCAGACTAGAGCCCAGAAGATATACTAGGTCTCAAAGGTGGGAAGGAATAGTTGACTCTATTTTTAAAGAATTACAGAACCTAAATTTTCAGCCATCCTTTTCACCTAAGAGACGAGCAAGAAGTAGACCTCCTTCTTCGTCTCCTTCACTCCCTATATCCTCATTTTGTCAAGCCCTAACCTTGCATGGTGTTTCTTTACCCAATGTAATAAACCCAACACCTCTCAATATCATTCTTCCAATGGCAACAAACAATCCTTGGGGGCCTACAGTAGGTCCACTGAATTTGGGTTTAAATTTGAATGCTTTACCCAAAGGAGCGAGAGATCACTTGCCAAAATTTAGTGGTGATGGGAAGATCACAATGGATGAACACTTCAAATGCATTCAATGTTGTCTGCGGTATAATAGTTGTTCATCATGAAGATATTGCAGTAAGGATATTTGTACAAACATTAACTAGAACTACTATGGATTGGTTTTATCACTTGCCAAACAATGTAATAACAAATTGGGAGGACTTCAAAACAAGGTTTGAAGCTAGGTTCAAAGTAGCAAAGGACGAGCACTCTCTTTTGGCTCAATTAGCCCAGTTAAAAAAGGAGATTTTGGAATCTATGAGAGATTTCGTAGCAAAATTTAATAAGATTTTACATAAAATTCCCATCAATCAGAAACCCTCAGATGACAATTTGAATTTTTTTTTTATAAATTTCATGCCTTTAGAGATAGGTTTCCATTACTGCAGACAAATATTTGCAACCTTGAGTGATGTTAAAATGCTTGTCATTGAGTTGGAGGATGACTTGATCACTGCAGGTAAGTGGAAGAGAGAAGTACAAGTACCTAATTCTCAACCCTCTACTTCTTCAGATCCTGTAATCCAAAGACTGATGAATGATGTAATAACTCTTAAAAGACAGCTACCCAAAGCTAGTACATCTTACTCATCACCTTATCAAGACATATCTAGGAGGAATACAAATTATTCTTTGGGGATTGGAAACAAATCTTTACAATTACCCCCGACCCAACAAAGATTGGTGATTGAAGCCCCACTACCAAAGGGGAGTATGTGTATTTTTCATCTTACAGATGATCATGATGGCAATTCTTGTCTTGAAATGGTGTGTTATGCGTAGCTGATTAGTTCTAGAGAGATTTCAAATGAATTGAGTGAAGAAGAATCATTTAGGCAACCTGGTGACTTTTAAATCCACTTCCTAGAGTACGAGTCAAATTCAGAAAGAGGAGGTGATATTTTGGTTACTTTAGAGGATCTTTCATGTGTTGTGCTGACAAAGAATCAACAAAATGTAAAACCTCAGGGTGTTTCTTCATCCTCTGCTGTGAATTCTAAAGGTAAGGATATTGTTTGCCAAATTTCATAATAATGATCATAAGCCTCAAGAACCTCAGTTGATAAAATATATAGAGATAGAGGGTTCATTTGATATTGTAGAGTTTTGTAAATCCTCTTGGATTCAAATTACACCAGCAGAGTACCTTAAATTAAATCCCAAAGAATTGGATAGACTAGTTAAGTTTATAAAAGGAAATAATGTATTACAAGCTAATGGGGCACAACAGTCAGTAAATGCTACATTGTCTTCCCAAAGTGACATGTCAACCCATCCTATTACTCACGAAGTGATCCCTGAAATAACATCCCTTCAAATTGATGATACTTTATCTGTACTTGAGTCAAAACATGAACCTTTTTATATATCATTGTTCATAAATGGTCATAAATTAAACAATTATATTATAGACTCAGGTGCATCAGATAATATCATGCCATTTGCAGTAGCAAAGGCATTGGGGTTATCCTTAACAAAAACCTTTGGCAAATGTTATTCAATGGACTCCAACCAAATACTGGTATTTTGGTATGGTTTTGTCATTGATGTCAACACCTATAACACTTATCAACTCTGGCACTTTGGAGGATCAACAATGTTCACCAGCAAGCAAGTGACTTATGCACAATCATCGGTATCTGGTACACCGATAGGATATATTGTTCACTGGCACTTGGAATGACATGGAAAACACTTGGTTATGTCGAAGACATCATTTGGACACTTTGTCTTGGAGATTTGTTCATTGGCATATTCATATTTGCTGTTACCGGCAAATAGGTCCAGAATAAGCACCGACAGGCTTATCCATTCTAGATCAGCATGGCATGCTTTGGAGATGATTTTGTTGTTATTGTAAATACATTAAGCCAACATGTTGAATCAGATATTGCATTGATTATTGATTTACTTATAATTATTTTATTATAATATCTTTTAGAGAAGACCTACTAAAATTGGTCTTAGGTTATGGTATATATGTAAGATCTTATTTGTAAGATCGATATGCGATTGGAAAAAGGATTTTAAGAAGCTATATGTGAGAATAAGAAGAGCTATACATGCATACATCATTTGAAGGTGAAGCAAGGTTTTTGTGAAAGCAATCAAAACTACACCGGTACTGAATCCAGCATATGAAGATGCTATTTTGAGCAGTACATCATTATTGGATTTAATCATCCAATTGTAGTCCATGTGACTCCTATTTGTGTTTGAGTAGTGAGCTCTAGGCACTTGGCCTTTCTGCATGTGCAAACCCCATTTGTATACACATACTATCTGCAGTAGTATCATTTGATTGTGGGTAAGGTTTCTCACCATGGTTTTTCTCCTTATAGGGTTTCCATGTACAAATATTGGTGTTATGTGTTGTGGATGTTATTGTCTTTCTGTTTCATGCATTAATCTTTATCGGTACTGTAATTAACTGATAAACTGTCTACCGACATAAAGTCTGATTTACCGGTATTAAGCATTAAGGTTGGTTAAATTATTTTTGGTTTGAATTTATTTGACAACTGATTCACCCCCCCCTCTCAGTTGTCTCCGGGACCTAACAACAAATACCCCTATTAGGACATATCAAATATGCTCAAGTAGTCCTTGTTTCTCACTTGAATAAAATAATCAAGCTAACTATTTTAATATGTGATATCCTGCAAGCTATGGTATATTACTAAGTCATACATTTTGTAGAGATTTAGGGGGTGAAATAAAGATGGATTGGTCTCAAGCCACTATTCCCATAGGAAAACAACACGTCATTTTGCAGCTTGAACCTAAATCTAAGTTCACCGTTTTTTCCTCTGACAATCCAAAGGCTCAAATTTTGTATCATGAATGTCAATTCAGAAATTACATGATTTTATCTGATAATGAAGCTGTAGAAAATGTGTCACAACCGGAGGCAGAAGAAAATCAATGGCTAATGGAGTTTTATGGGAGTTGTGCAGCATCAGGTTTTGGCGCAAGGGTAGTTCTTATTACTCCCTCTGGTGTTTACATTCCTTTTTCTTTTAAACTAGAATTCAAAAAACAAACAATACTACCGAGTATGAAGCTTTATTGTTGGGATTAGCCGAAGTGCAAAAATTTGGAGTAAAGCTTCTCCAAGTCAAGGGAGATGCAAAGTTCATTGTGAAACATGTCAGAGGATTGTTCAATGTGAAAAATGAGAGATTGAAGCATTACCAAAACAAATTCTGGGATGAAATTGAAGATTTTGATGCATTTTTTATTGAAGCCATTCCCAGGGAACAAAACTCCAAGGCAGATTTTTTAGCAGTATCGACTTCTTTATTAATTCCTCATCCTAAGTTTACCAATGATACCTATCAAGTGGAGTTGATATATCATCCTAGTGTACCTGATAATTCTGAGTTTTGGTAGGTATTTGAAAATGATAAACAAATTAACAACTTCATGTAGTGTATAGAAAAATTTGCTACTACATTCTTTGAAGGGTCAGATGTGGAATGTAAAGAGTTTTCACCAGAGCAGGCCAGAGAGATGAGTGATGGGGTTATGTAGTTAAAAGGGAATAAGATTCCTAAAGGGTTGGTATCTTTAGAACGTCTCTTTGATCACCATGATGCTTATAAGAAAAGAAAAGATGAATAGATTCCTGCAGTCCAAGATGTTGGAGGTTATGAAAGAATTAACATCAACACTGAGGAAGATCCCAAGTATATAAATGTAGGAAAATTTTGCACACCTACAGAAAAAGAAAGGTTCATTTCTCTCCTATTGGAATACAAACATATTTTTTCTTGGTGTTATGATGAGCTGAAGAACTTTAGGGAAGGAAAATTTCAACATCACATTCCTCTTAAGCCTAGAGTGAGTCCTTTCTGGTAAAAGCTTAGAAATTTTAATCCTAAGGTAGCTGAAGCAATATTTTAGGAAGTAGAAAAAATGTTGAAAGCCAGGATTATATACCCTATTCAACATTCTACTTGGATAGACAACATTGTCCCTATCCATAAGAAAAATGGAGAAATGACAATTTGCATGGACTTTAGGAACCTGAATCAGGTCAGTCTCTGTTGGCATATACACACTCCAATGAGACATTGTAGGTGATTGAAGGTTTTGTCATTGATGGAAACCTTACCATCCTATGGCACCAAAAAGGCATCATACCAGCAAGGCATTATACTGGCAAGGCATTACACCAGCAAGATAGTTCACTGGCATCAACGATCACACTCTACACCGGCACTCAGGACACCGACACCAGCACAAAGAAAGAAAGTATACTGGCACAGAGGTCGATAGGATTCTGTTATATTATATTTTGTTTATTATTGTAAAAACTTTGTAAGCCGACTTGGCATGTTGTAAAATGACTCTTATATATAAAAGAGATCATTGTAGACATTTTGTATGCAAGAAAAGTAAGTGATGTAAGTGAAATATTAAGGCAGACCTATTATGTGAAATATAGGTTAAAGGGTTTATGTAAGAAGCAGAGCAACAACCGGTACTGAATCGGGCATTATAGATGCTATTGTAAAGCAATACAAGATATTGGATTTGTATAATCCATTTTGTAAGTCAATGAGACTTCCCATTGAGCAGTGAGCTCTAGGCAGTTGGCCTTCCTGCATGTGCAGGCCCCTCTTGTAAGTAATATTCTCTTATTGGCTAGTAAGTGGATATTGTGGGTCACAAATCCCACTAAGGTATTTCCCACATCGGGTTTCCTCGTTAAATCCTTGTGTCATGGTGTGCTTTTCATGTGGATGTTTTTAATTCTATTCATTGCATTATTTCTTACATACCGGTACACTGTTATAATATGTTCTGCATGTTTTAAGATAAGAAATTCTATATACCGATTAGGTACTGATTCACCTCCCCCTCTCAGTATTAGTGGGAATACTAACCGTCTCAAAGATAATTACCCATTACCTTATATGGATCATATTTTGCAAATAGTTTCAGGTTCATAAATGATGTCCATGCTTGACGGATTTTTTGGTTATAATCAAATTAGTGTTTTAGAAAGTGACCAGCATAAAAATGCCTTCATCACTCCCTTGGGTACTTTCACTTATAATAGGATGCTATATGGTCTGATCAATGCAGGGGTGACTTTTCAGAGGGCTATGGACTTATCTTTTGGTCATCTAAAAGATAAGATAATTGTTGTATATCTTGATGATTTAACTGTTTTCTCGAAGAGGAGAAAGCATCACCTGAGAGACTTGAGGAAAGTGTTACAAAGGTGCTGCAAACAAGGAGTGTCACTGAACCCAAAAAAGTCAGTATTCAAGGTGATAGAAGGTAAATTGCTTGGTCACATCATCTCTAAAGAAGGAGTAAGAGTGGACCTTGAGAGGGTAAAGGAAATTCAACAGCCGAGTCTACCGTCAAACAGAAATGCAGTCAGATCTTTCTTTGGACAAGTAAACTTTCTAAGGAGATTCATTCCAGATTTTGCAAAAACCACTAGGTACATTGCAAACTTGATGAGTGAAAAGAAAGTATTCAAGTGGAATGATGAGGGAAAGAAAGCATTTGAATCAATAAAGGAAGCCATTGCTTAGGCACCTGTTCTTGTTAATCTAGATTTTAAGAAGGATTTTATTATCTATTGTTATGCCTCAAAGAATACCATGTTGGGGATTTTTTACAAAAGATTGAAGGTAATGAAGAAGTTCCAATATCCTTCATGAGTCTTCCCCTTACGAAACATGAGCTGAAATATTCCCTAATGGAAAAGCAGGCGTATGCAGTCTTGAAAGCTGTAAAACAATTTAGGTACTATATCCTTCATTCTCACGCAGTTGTTCATGTGCCTCATTCTACAGTTAAGAGCATTTTAACACAACAAGATATAGGAATTAACAATAGCGCCTCATGGGTGTCTAAGATATAGGAGTTTAATTTGGACATTAAACCAAAAAAAACTAGTGAGGGGATAAGTCTTGTGTAAGTTGATTGTAGAAAGTAAGAATGAAATGACTAAGGAGTTTCCCTTATTCTTATTTGTTGGGCTTCAAGATTCCTAGTTTGTAGACATTGCATATTACTTAACCTATGGGGACTCTCCAGTGCATGTCTCTCCAAGAGGAAAATGGAACTTGAGACTAAAGGCTGCCAAATATGTTATTTTTGATGATGTGTTGTACAAAAAGGGGCTAGATGGAACTTTCTTGCACTGTGTGGATAAGTCACTTCAAGAGTCATTGTTAACGACCTTTCATGATGAAGTTTGTGGTGGTCATTTTTCATCAACAATAACTGCTTACAAAATCTTGAGAAATTGTTATTATTGGATAGGTATGTTCAAGGATGCATACACTTGGGTAGCCAAGTGTGAAAAGTGTAAATTATTCACAGGGAAGCCACAACTTGTAGCATTATCTCTTCGACCGATAGTTGTGGATGAACTATTCAAACAATGGGGTTTATATTTTATAGGTCCCTTGTCACCTACCTCAAGTGCTGGGGAATACACACATATTGATAGCCATAGATTACTTCACCAAATAAGTTGAAGCTATTCCAGTGCAAAAGATGACTTTTGAGATTGTTTGTAGTTTTCTTAAAGAAAATATTCTGGTTCAATTTGGAGTTCCTCATAAAATTGTGGCTGATAATACAACTAACTTCTCTTCTACTGAGATTTCATTGCTTTGTTATGATCATGGGATATCTCTCGCTTACTCTTTAGATTATTACCCTCAAGGTAATGGCTAGGCAGAGTCGAGTAATAAAAATCTAATAAATATTATGAAGAAATTGGTGAGTGAAAATTTCAAACACTAGCACCAAAGATTGTATGAAGCTCTTTGGGAAGATCGTACATCTCTGAAAAGAGCTATAGGAATGTCACCTTTTAAACTAGTATACAACATGGGAGCTCAGCTGTCACTTCCCTTAGAACTTGCAGCTTCAAAGTTACAAACTGTCATTGAGGATGTGTATTTTTATGATTCCTTGGAGAAGAGGATTATAAATTTGATGAGGATTGATGAAGAAAGAGACAAGATAGTTGATCAGATCATAGAACATCAAGTGGGGGTCAAGAAAATATTTGATAGGTGAGCTAGGCCACAAAAATTCATGCTAGGTGATAAGGTTTTGCTTTGGGATAGAAGAAGGGAACCAAAAGGAGCACATGCGAAGTTTGAATCGTTATGGAAAGGACCATTTGCAATTCAGGAGGTAAAAGGTCCCAAGTCTTTCAAATTAGCATATCAAGATGGTATTGTTCTTCCCCTAACCTATAATAGGTAGGATTTGAAGTTGTATCAATTGTAAGCGGGAGTCCTTCATGAGTCTTGTACATAATTTTTGGTTTGTTTAGTTTGTTGTTTCGGTTCCATTTTTTGTGTTTGTTTCGATCCTTTCTGGTAAGGCTTGTTTGTGAAACCAAAGATCCTGAGGTTCATGTCTTGGTCCCTTATCGTCCCAGTCCCCACTCAGAGCCAATCTTAGTTCCCCCCAGTTTTCATTTAAAATTTCAAATGCAGAGGTGACCTTTTGGTCTTTCTTTTCCCTTTCGGTCATATATTTTCTGTCTTTGAACTCGAGTCCTTGAACCTTTTTAAATTCAAGGTTCAAAGTTCAAAACATGCTCAAAGGGCTTCTCTTCACAACTTTGTTCTATGATAAGGAAGACGCTTTGTTGTAATTTGTATTGAACTTGTACCATTGAACCCTTTTTGGTTCAAGTTTCAAGGTTCAAAGTTTGTCATGCGTTGGTTTTCATCTTCGCTCATTAATTGTTATTCGTCTTGTCATGAAGTTAATGTTCTATGATGTTCTATGTTATTTCTCGTGTTTGAACTTGAACTTTTTGAACCTTTTGGTTCTTGGTTCAACGTTCAAAGTCTGAAATCTTAAAGACTGAAAATTTCTATGCAGAATTGATACATGCATTATAAAGAAAAGTAGCAGCAAGAAAAGAGAATATTCCAGGGATTTCAAAAAGGTTAGTTTCTAAAAATTATGATAGTTCATGATTCATGCGATGAAGTGGTATGAACATTAAATGCATGTCGGCTATATGTCAAATCAGGAAATAGCTCACACAAACTTCCTTAACTTGTACAATTTGCTAAGTTTAAAGTGTGATTTTGTCTATCATTGTTGTAGAAGCTAGCAATTGTCTCTAGAATTTTCTTCAGTTGTAATGCAAGCGAGAGAAATTTTAGGTATTTTGTCTGTGCATAGAAGTTTTTCAAGAATTTTCTATTGAAACCAGGTTAGTTTCAGTCATTCTCTCTTCTACTGTGTTTTCTTATTTTGAAAATTAGCTGTCGTTCGTTCTCCTTTACTATGTATAAAGTTCATTGCATCCCTGTAATTGCTTGTTTAAATGAGAGGCACCATAATGAGGCCCACCCTGCCCAAACTAGGCCACAATTATTGCCTAGTTAGTCCACTCCCAGAGTTGGGAGATACTTCATTAGCTTTAGCAAACCTTTCTGATTTTCTCGATAGAGCCAAAAACCCAGTTCAAAACTCAATGATGGAAAGAATAGTGAAGAGTGGTTTGGTTGAGGCTGCCGCATTCCCCATTGCACCATGCCCGGAGTTGGTACTAGAATGTATGAATAGGTATGATGCAGAGCATAGATGTATCAAGAATGTGAATGGTGAAGTGCTATTAAAAATTGATAGAGAAACTGTAATGGCAGCCATGGGTATAGCTCATAAAGAGGCATATGAGGACTAGACTATTGGCACATCATATTCATTCTTCTCTAAGAAGAAGAGCACTTATAAAAGTGTGATTGCAAGAAATTCGCTATTGAAGATCCAAAAAGGGGGTTTCTAGATTGCCAAGGCCACTTACCAGAGAACACTTCATAGCAGAGGTGTGGGACATTGTCATTCTTTTGAATATGTTAAAAGGGAATTCCCATGCCTTCTACTAGGAATATTGGATGTACTTCTATATCCAAGTCATGTTGAATGGGAGCACCTACTTGGATTGGAGGTAGGTAATTGTAGAAAGATTGCATGAATGTCTAAACAGGTTTGCAAGATGAGTGGCTTCTTTATGTCATCTTATTTGTTTTATATGCTTGCATGCACCCGAGATTGGAATGGCCTACATCATGAACCCTGGATTGATGGGATAAAGGTATACGAATATTATCCTCACCCATAGGAGCATAGATATGCAGAGAATTTTATGAGGTGGAATGACATTTTCATAGGGAAATTGGTTCACGAGTTGTAGGGAAACATAAATAAAAGATTGACAAAGGAGGCCATGGAATTCATCAACATTTATGGTAGTTATTTTATCCAATTTCCCTAGTTCACTTATATTCGAGTTGGCAGTTTTCAGGGTGAACCTTTCCGGTTGCCCCGGTTTATGTTAGATAGTTATGTTTTAATTGAGGTATGTTGTCAACTGGCATAAATTGACAAAAAGAGTGGAGGGAAGTCCAAGGTGATATTTCTTGTAGAACTTGGCTACTATAGTTGTGCATCTTGATGAGTCTAAACAATGGCTCTACTTTTATAAATTTTTGATATAATATTCCTACTTAGGCCTTATAATTAGATGACATTTGGATCATAATGTTTTCCTAAGATGATACCTTTAAAGTGTTTTTGAAACTAGTTTAACCTATACCTAAGGGTGTCATATAGTGGTTTTAAATGATATGTCTATGCAAATATCTAAAGTTAATTATAAATATGGTTTATGATATATCATGTTAGCATTAGTATATACACATGTTGTTGTGCATGTTAACATCTTGATGCAGGGTCAGCAAAGGTTAGGAAAAGACAGATGGCGGTTCAAAATATCATCAAGTGTGTAATCGCAATGCAGACCCAGTCGAGGAAATGTAGTTATGATTAGGATTACTGGATCGGTTCTTCAGTAGATTGATTAATGAAAACATTTATAACTGCTCTTAGTGGATCTTAGATCTAGGAGGTGGCCATGCTATATTTTCTGAGCTGCAGGACAAATGTTGTTCCATTGTCCTATGCTGACTTCTTCTTCTTCTTTTGGTAAATAAATTATGTTCACCTATTCTGTATGAATGTGGGCAGTTAGTTAGAAGTTTGTTATAAGCTTTCCTATAAATAAAAGGGATCTCTCTCCTCTCAAGGATAGTAGAGAAAAAGATAGTATTTTGTAATACACAGTTTTCTAGTTTTATGTATGTATTTTCCAGAAAAGATGAAATAAAAGAGATCAAGTAATTTTGGATGATTAGATAAATGTAATATAAAGTTCAGGAAATACTCACTCAACGGGACCCACTTGGTGAGTAATCCTTGGTATGTTTTAAACTAGTTTTCATACTTCTTTTATAGTTGTTTTCTACAGTTGTCTATTCCTGCAGCCGTAAGAAATAGTTCCTGTATCTGTTCCTGTAGTCATGACAACAGAGTGTTTCCTACTGCTCCCCAGAACTTTACCTTTTAACAGTAATCATTTAAGGAAATTTCTAGTTGTAGGATTAAGTATTAGTTTATTAGAGATTGTGTGTGTTTACTTTAAGAAGAATTCCTTTCTTGCAGTTATATAAAATGGTTTCAATATGAACTTGGTGCACATACAGTGTTGGCCCATTTCAAGTTTATGTCCCTAGTTGATAACTAAATGAGCCTTTGCCACAGGAGAAATTAGCTAATTAAGGATATTCAATCTCTGAATTACTTAGTTACCATTCCAGTTGTGAGGACCAACATTTTTGGCATCGTTGTTAGGGATGGTGCCAAGCTAAGAATCTATTGTAAACCATTAGCTTTAAGTTTTTTAGCTTTATGAATTTCTTTCATTAATCTGCATGCATAGAAGGAGAAGGGATGCATTAGGAAGATTTCTTCTCTCACATTCTACTTAAGATATAAGATCAGATCAAGCACCTGAAATAAACCCTTTTGTAGAAACCTATGTGCTACCTGGTAGTGACTTTAATTTATCAGAAGGAGATCTAGACTTCCTGAACGAACCCCCCGAAGAAAACATTTCACCTTTAGCCATTTATCAAGGACCAATGGCAGCAAATCCTCCACCTCCACCTATAAATCCAACATTTGAGTTTCCCATTCCTGACTTGCATGATAATGCAAATTTAAAAAATATACTAGCCTCTTCACTTCCAAAATTTCATGGGTTGGTAACAGAGGATCCAGACACCTTTTTGTTTAAATTTAATATTCTGTGCAGAAGTTATGATTATACCTTCAATGCTCATAAACTCAAGTTATTCCCTACTGCTAAAGTTGCTTTAAGATGGTTTATGAGTTTACGAAGAAATGTAATCACTACCTAGGATGTAATAAAGGCAAACTTCTTGGATAAATATAAAGACTACAGCAGAGGAATGGACCGACATGGTGATGATATCTTCAGAATGACACAAAAATAAGATGAAAGCCTAGAAGACTATTTGGAAAGGTTTTTATTTAGTGTCAGTAAATCCAAACATAGTAACTTAATTGAAGACTCTATGAAGTTGATATTTTTGAGGGGCATCAATGATGACTGTGTTGACTCCTTAGATCTAATGAGAGGAGGAGACATTACTCAAGTTCAATGGGATGACATCAGACAAATCTGTCAAAATAATTCACGAGCTACAACAAAAAGGGGAAGACACTATAGGCCTGGTTCTTCAATTGCTAAATCATCTTCAACAGTCTCAAGAATGGAAATAACTCATCTGGTGAAGGATTTTAAAGAAGATATAATTAATAATATGGCTACCCAATTCGATACATTGTAGCCAAAGAAGAAGCATGAGGAGGCAGAGGCTATGCTTGCTGAATTTTGTTGTCACTATCAGCAAAAGAAGGAGTGTAGATGCAAAATGTTAGCTAAAATTGACAGCCAGTAGAGTTCCCCGGATTTCAAGCCTATTTATGGAGATGATGAACAACTTATTTATGTTGCACAATGAAGGCCTTGGCTTCCAAGACAAGGTATTCCATAGGATCCATTGTCATTTTCTAATCCTTATATGAACTTCAATTCACAAAACAATCAGTGGCAACCACCATATTCCCAAAATTTTGGAAATTATACTCCTTAGTCTTAGAATAACTCTTAGAATCCTTGGCCCAATTATCATAATTCCTTATCTCAATGGCAGCAGCCACAAGGAAATTGGTCTCCCCCTCAAGGTAACTGGCAATAATCACCACAATGGAGGGGAGGATAGCAATGGGTAAGCCAATCACCAGGTTTCCTACAGCCACAACAACCAACCTAGCAGCCAGCTTTAATGCCCCCAACTCCTAATTCTGGTCCACCCAAGCCAACCCAATTGCTAACTCAGCCTGTTCCAAATCCAAATAATAAACCACAACAACAACAACAAGTTTTTTCAACTGATCCTAATAACTATCCTGCATATTCTCTCAATATAAGTGATATTCATTTGAGATCAGGGACAACATTGCCTACTCCATCTACTCCAGTCATAACAGAGTTACCAGTAGAGGAAACTGCTCAGGAAAGCATGCCTGATAAAGCGGGAAATATTGAGCAAGTTCAGTAGTCAGCAACCCCAGATATCCCTATAAGAACTCCCCCATTTCCTCAAAGGTTACAATTAGAAGTATCTAAGCAGCAAGATGATATAGCCTTTGATCTTATTGATCAGCTAAAACATATATGTGTTAAAATTCCACTATTCCAAGATATTAAAGATATTCCCATATATGGCAAAGCTATTAAAGAAGCTTGTTTGAAGAAACCTAGGAGGAAGAAAAAAGATCCAACAACACTGCATGTAGTAGGACAGTTGGCTGATATTATTTTAGGAAAAATAATAGTCCCTAAATATTCTAATCCAAGTAGCCCTATTGTCAAGATAGTTATTAATGGAACTCAAATAAAAAATGCCTTGATAGGCCTAGGAGCAGCAATAAATATGATGACTAAGGATGTCATGCAACAACTCAACATTACTAATCTCATATAAACTCCAATAGTCCTGCATCTTGCTGATAGCTCAACTGTTCAGCCTGAAGGAATGGTTGAAGATATTGTTGTCACATTAGATTCTTGGGAATATCCTATAGATTTTATAATTCTCTCTCCCAAGGCAACATTAGGGGGATATACAATTATTTTGGGAAGACCTTGGCTGGCAACAACTGATGCATGCATAGGTTGTAGGTCTAGAGATATGACAATTTCAGATGGTATTACTACTAAAACACTTGCACTCTATTCTCCAGCACAACCTCAACTTGACCAAGACCGAGTAATGTGGCCAGATATAGGAGAAGAAGCAGAGGAAATTAACTATGTTCAACAACTAATGATGTTATCAAGGGATGCATTCATAGCCCTTGAAGAGGATGATTCAATACTTTCTAACATCATAAGGAATTATTATGGAACAACTTCGCAGCCAGTGGGTATATCAGTAATTCATCTGCATACCCTTCTTCCATCTAAGGGCTTATTAAATTCTCTTGCAGCCACCGATATGTTTCACACATTGTTACCATGGGAGATTCAAACCTCTTGTCTCTCTAAAATATCTAATGCAGAATTAGTAATTCCAATAGAATTTGTTGCAGGGAGAAATATGAATATAAATGGTCAATTAGTAGTAGATCAAAGATTGTCATTGATAAGACTACTGAAAGCCCAACAACAAGCTTTTGCATGGGATTATCAAGATATGAAAGGATTAAACCCTACATTGTGTACCCATAGAATTTATATCAAAGAGGATTGTAAACCAATTAGATAGCCTCAGAGAAGGATTAATCCTACTTTAAGGGAAATAGTTAAAGAGGAACTGAAAAAATTGCTTCATGCGGGATTCATCTATCCTATTTCAGATAGTCAATGGGTTTCTCCTCTATTTATAGTTCCCAAGAAAGGAGGAAAATGGAGAATTTGTTTGGACTATAGGGAACTTAATACTTCTACTAAAACGATCATTTCCCACTGCCATTTATAGATCAAGTGTTAGACTCTCTAGCAGGTAAGCAATACTTTTCATTTTTGAATGGATTTAGTGGTTATAACCAGATCAGAATAGCTCCAGAAGACTAGGAGAAGACCACCTTTACCTGCCCTTGGGGCACATATGCCTATTCAATCCTTCCTTTTGGTTTATGTAATGCTCATGCAACCTTTCAAAGGGTAGTTCTCAGTATATTTTCAGACATATCCCATGATTGTATGGAAATTTACATGGATGACTTTACTACATATGGAACTACATTAAAGGAGGCATTACAAAATATGACAAAAGTATTGCAGCAATGTGAAGATCATAGTCTATCCCTCAATAGTGAAAAATGTTTTATGATAATGTAGGAGGGAATAGTGTTGGGGTATCGAATCTCTCAAACAGGTATTCAAGTAGATCTAGCTAAAATTGAGGTAATACTTAATCTTCCTTCCCCTATTAAACAAAAGGATGTGAGAAGTTTTCTAGGCCATGCAGGGTACTATAGGAGATTTATCAAAAGCTTTAGTCAAATAGTAGGGCCATTGTATTCTTTATTAACAAAGGATGTTGAGTTTGAATGGACAGTTCAATGTGAAGATACATTTTCTAAACTAAAAGAAGCTTTAACTCAAGCCCTTGTACTTAAAGGACTTAATTGGCCAGTTCCTTTTCACATTCATACTGATGCATCTGATTTTGCAATAGGAGCAGTTTTGGGGCAGAAGCAAGGAATTTTTGAAAATGCAATTTATTACATTAGTGAAAATTTGCAAGGACCAGAATTGAATTATACTGTTACAGAAAAAGAGATGTTAGTTGTCATCTATGCCCTTAATAAATTCAGACACTATATAATAGGATATCAAATATTTGTGCATACTGATCATGCAGCCATCAGGTACCTCATAAACAAAAGCTCCATTATAGGTAGATTGGCAAGATGGTTGTTACTAATGCAAGAATTTGATATTACTATTATTGATAAACCTAGAAAAGCAAATGTGGTGGCAGATTTTCTGTCAAGGATTCCAACAACAGACAAAATTGATGTCATTGATGATGCATTTCCAAATGAGCATCTATTTTCCATTATTTCCAATAGCTCATGGTATGCTGACATAGCCAACTATCTTGCAGCTAACAAGACACCCCCACATTTCTCACTTAAAGAAAAGAAACTGCTTGTGGAAAAAGGTTTTAACTTCTCTTGGATTTCTGATTGCTTATTTTACACAGGTCCAGATTAGGTTATGAGGCGTTGTGTAAGGGAAGATGAGACATATGACATACTTCATGCTTGTCATGATGAACCTTGTGGAGGTCATTTTGCAACCAAGAGAATAGCTTTTAAGATATTAACTACAAGGTACTATTGGCCAACCTTGCACAAGGATACAACTCACTACACTAGGAAATGTGACAGGTGCCAAAGAATGGGCATACCAACTCGGTCTGATGAAATGCCTCTATACCCTCAGGTGGTTGTTAAGCCATTTGATAAATGGGGATTATACTTTGTTGGACCAATCAATTCCATCCAATGGTCGCTCCTACATCCTTGTTTGTATAGATTATGTTACTAAATGGGTAGAGGTCAAAGCCTTCAAGCATGCCCGAGATAATAAAGTGGACGAGTTCTTATATAAAGAAATTTTCACTCGGTATGGAGTTCCTAGAGAAATAGTAATAGATCAAGGGGCACAATTTACTTCTACTCTAATAACAACCCTAGTTAATGAATACAATGTTAGGCATAGGAAATCCACTCCTTATCATCCACAGGCCAATGGACAGGTAGAAGTTACTAATAGGGAGCTTGAATCAATATTAACAAAAATAGTAGCCCTTAATAGAAAAGATTGATGTAGAAGACTCTTTGAGGTTGTATGGGCTTATAGAACCACTTAGAAAACTACCACAGGGTTTACACCATTTCAAATGGTGTATGGAACAAAAGAAATGATGCCTATTGAGTTTGAATATAAAACTTTGAGAACGGCTATTTCCTTAGATATGACACTTTTTGCAGCACAAGATGAAAGGATCCTACAGCTTAATGCTCTAGATGAAATACAAAAATCTGCCCTACAGCATACTGAATCTGTTCAGAATTAGTACATGAAAAGGCATGATTACTATGTCAAGGATAAATCATTTAAGGAAGGTGATTGGGCTCTTCTCTATGATTCTAGGTACGAAGATAACTTAGGCAAATTATAGATTAGATGGTTAGGCCCTTATGAAATAGCTGAGACATTTCCCAATGGTGTTGTTAGATTGTCTACCATAGATCCTGTTAGGTTTAAATTGTTAGTTAATGGTCATCGGCTACGCCTATACCATAAACCTCTGAGAAAAGTTTACTTTCTGTGGTAGTTTTCCACTTCTTCGCATGCTGAGATTCCTGCAACCACTAATGACAACTTGGCTGTCACCACTCCATCTTAATATCTATCCCGCATGATCATAATAAATGCTTCTGCATCTCGAGGAAGCACTTTTCTGCATAATAAATATCTCCTTCCATATTCACTCATTTCTTTCCTTTCATTTCACCCATTATCACATCACTCTCCATGCATGGCGGCATCATATCTTCACATTGCAGTCATTCTCACGTGATATAAGGTACACTTGTGTGTTATTATTTTTGCTTCATATGTATAATTAAACCATATTACTTTTCATTATGATATTTTGCATACGATCATTTAAGTTAATCCTCCTCTGTATGTGTCGACACTTGTCAAGCCTTAGGTTGGGGGGGGGAAGTACACTGGTAATTATTTTGCTAGATAATTGTGATGTCCTCTTGAATTGCATTGTATTTTTCAAAAATTTCTAGTTTGAGGTAATATCTTCTGTTCTGTTTTGTCTGTCTGTTTGGAGTTATTTTTGAGAATGTAGCTAGATTCGTACCAAGGAAAGGCACATTGAGTGCATTACAATGTGAAACTTAGTGCATTGTCTGAACATATTTATGCCATTATAAACCATTATAAAATTGAAAGTGTTATCACTGCGATGGGTGGTCCGCCTGTTTGACATGAGCCGATAGTCCATGAAGTTCTCCTTCAGGACCAGGATTATGAACCAATATTCAGGAACAAGATGGCTTGATTATTTCTTAAAGTTGACAGAGTTTGATGAAGAAATTGTGAGGGAATTTACCCGCACACTGTCAAATGGAGAAGCTTAGGTAAAAGGTTTAAGAGTAGTGGCTATAGAGGAAATGATAGCAGAGGTAATTAGGCTACCAACAGATGGGGAGTACTTAGAGTCCAAGGATGCACACAATGCAAGGGCAAAATTTACACGTCCAAAAGACCCCCCATTAGTAGTAGATAGGCAAGGAGCTAGGCGAGAATCCCTTCTGCCTGAATGGAGAGTAATGGCATTGTATGTCTTAAAATATTTAACCTGTGAAGGAAGGTTTTCATGTCTACATTCTCATCACTTCAAGCTCCTAAGTCATCTGTGCCATGAAAGAAGAATGAACATTCCAAGCTTATTGTACAACCTTATTTCTATAAGTGCAACAGAGACCTAGAAAGGTAGGCCTCACTCTGTTTCTCACCATTGTCTAATTAATCTTTTAGTTGAAAAATCCTTCAAAGATGTTTCTTCGATGCCTTGGAATGAATTTGTTGAAACTAGAATGTTTAGGGTAGAGCACATATTTATAGAGGAACCACTTCCATCACAAGAACAAGAAAACCTTGTAGAATCTGGTTCCCCTCTTGAACCCTCATCCTATTTAAAACCCTCAGAACAAAATCTTCTTGTAGTAGAGGAACCCTTACAAAATGAAGTTGAAACAGGGGTTCCTCCTCAAGGTTTAAGAAAAAATAGGGCTACTGCATGGAAGGAAAAGGGCAAAGAAAAAAAAGTTGATATAGAGAAAGAGGACACAGATAGTAAAAAGGAGAATGTACCCCTTCCTGCTGCCAAGAAGAGAAGAATTGTAAAACCAGTTCCTATAGAAACTATTAATATAGTTGAGGAGGTGGCTACAGGAAGTAGTCTTGTAGCCAGAAAAGGGAAAGTTTGAAGTAGTGGTAGGCTCTATAAGAAGTATAGAAACCAAGACCAATCAACCGAGCCAAAAATTACCATCTTGATCGACTCCCCATAATGAGATCAATATAGTATGCTTCAACATGATATTCCTCCTTCTCCATCTAATAAACCTCAAATGAAACATGAAGAGGAGGAAGGACTGCATAATAAGGGGGAAGACTAGGAACTACAACTTCAGAAAGAAGAGGAGCTTCCAATTATAGAGCAGACAGAGGAAGGAGTAGATTTTGAGAGATTAAACTGTAGCTAGGAAATCAGAAATCATCACAAACAATATAGAAATACTAATCATTAGCTCAATCATGAAAGCTTAAAAGTAATGATCTATCCTAAACACACTCAATAAAGACATAAAGATAAAACATTCAAAAGTAAATACTATGCAAACCATATGTGGATATGAATGCTTCCTTCATGCGGCTCCATTGTTCTTCTTTCCTCTTCAAATAGTTTGGTTGTGGATCTCACCTACAAGTGCACACACATGATTGAAAGCAAGTAGGTAAGAAAATTGCTCAAAAGTACTTGAAGCATGATTGATTAGAAATTCGATAATCTGATTAGGGATTTAATTAAAGAAATTCATCCAATTTATAGACAAATTGGAGAAAAAGATCAAATTAGCATGATAATGATTCGAATGGAAATTCAAATCAAGAATAGCAAAATTATGACGTGTATGACAAATTGCTATGCAAGGATTTATGACAATTTATGACATGTGTATGACAAATTGCTATGCAAGGATTTATGACATGAATTTGAAATAGAAATAGACATTTAGGAATTTAGGAGAAATTAGATAATTAGGTTAGAAATAATGACTTGGAAATTAGGAAATTGATGCAAATTAGGTAAATTAATTAATAATTTCTCATTCATTAATTAATTTAAAAAAATAGGAGGAATTAATTAGCCAATTAAATAAACATTTAATTGTGACAAGAAGACTTAGGATAAATAAATAAATTATTTAACCTAAAGGGAGAAATGACAAACAAGGTTAAATGATTAAATCATGAAACCCTAGAAGATGAATTAGCAATGCAAGGACGACAATTAGGTCTTGAAAAAGGATAATTGATATCGATTCGATCATGATTTTGGATTGACAAAGGACCAATGTGATAAATGATTTGATTGATAAATGCGCCAATTGACAAGGAACAATGACTAATTGATCCAAATTGATATGATTGAGAAGGACTATGATTGATGACAAATCGATCGCAAAATGACAAAATTGACAAAGAGAACAACGATCGACCAAAATCATGACTGAAAATTGGTATCGACAAGACCAAATTGGAGAGCGAGAAGAATGAGGAATGCAGAAGAAGGACTCGATGCTCGCAAATGATAAAGACCAAGTGCGTGACATAGGAGAAATGTTAATGCGACGCAAAAACTCTAAAATGAGGCAATGCGCAAATGTTAAAGTATGACTCCGCAAGCGTTGACCATTTTTAGGTGTCTACATTTTGCCCCTCTTTGAGACAATGCGATTTTAAGTGTTGTTTCAAAGAACAGTAATGAAAATGCCCCAAACAATGACAATG
Organism: Cryptomeria japonica; assembly: GCF_030272615.1. NCBI lineage: Eukaryota > Viridiplantae > Streptophyta > Pinopsida > Cupressales > Cupressaceae > Cryptomeria > Cryptomeria japonica. The sequence goes on from NC_081413.1 coordinate 286,502,143, forward strand.
ACATATGCATGCCCCCTCGAGGAATTGGCCGGAAACAGCCAGAAAAGAGGCCAATTGATCGATAAGAATGACTAAAAATGATAGGAGCAAATAGACTGCCAAGACTGACGAAAGAAATGTTAGTAAGAAGAAATTAGACAAAGGACAGTTAGAGATGAGGAAAAACTTGCTTTCACCAATGCACTTTGTAGGTGAGAACCTTTATTTTAATGTAGCAAAATGGATGCGTAGCATCATGGCATGGAAGGCCAAAGCTGAAATGCAACCCTTTTTGCAAAAGACAGACACATTGCAGACAAACAACAATCACAATAAAAAAGAAAGGAGATCATGAACCATCCTGGTCACTCTAAATCACTCAGTGACATCATCAAGCAACATAGGAACATGACCGAAGATAAATCAATAAAAAGATAAGATGCACAAATCCCAACAAAGCAAACAAAACATCTTAATCTTCATTGTCAAAATTTGAAAGTGTTGATAGGACGATCATGCTGTTTGGTTTCAAGACATGTGGTACCCCGTCTAAGACAGGACACAGTCTGGTTTCGAGTATACCACACCCTGTATAAGACCCATGATAGTAGAGACAAGGACAAACAAATTTTGAGGTTCATTGATATGACAATTCTGATCAGTTTGAATGTCTGATTTGATGGAAAAGCTCATCTGTTTAAGCGTAATTTCATTAAAGCGCAGTGTGTGATTGCGTGTCATTGGATGTATGCTCAGTGATTTGTCTTATGCACCAAGAGGATATATTTATTGATAGAATGCTTGTTTTTGGATTTTAATGTTTTGAAACAAAAATTGTTCATTTTTTAGGACTTTATTTGACTTTTTAGGGATTATTTCAGGACATTTTTCAATTTTTATGATTTTTTATGATTTTTGCCCCCAGTGTCTAGCAAGGAAAGGAATATGACAAGTGAATAAATAGGCTTTTTGCAATGTTGGTGGATAGAGGGAAGACAAAGGCCTTTTATCATGGAGACAATACGGATGCAATTTTCAAGGGCTATTGCGTGATGGGACAAGAGACTGGATATGACAATTGAAAGCAATGACAGGGCATGAGGGACATGGCAAGAGGTTTTTGAAACCATGTTTAAATTTTGCATCCTTATTACAGATCAAGATCAAGGAATGAAAAAGAGTGTATGGATAGTGATAAGATATGGATAGGATAAGCAAGACCAAGAATGGATAAGGGACATGGACTGAAGGTCAGGATAGGATACGGGATAGTGGCAGAAAGTTGCAATAAGACAGGGAATATGGATGAGTAGTTATAATACGCAAATGGATAAATGACCAAAAGCTATGATAGACTTAAAGCTGCAAACAAGATGCATGATGCTCATGACGATCCTCAGCCTTGTCAAGATCAAAGGTGGAAAGAGGAAATGGATATGAGGGACAATAGGATAAGGAAGGGTAATAGGACATGAAGGGGTATGACATGGGTTCGATAGGATAATGGAATAATGAAGGACAAAAGGATATGATAGGATAAAACCTTCCCCCAAGTGTGGTGTGCAAGAAGTTCATAAATTACACATGACGCCTGTTTGCTAGGTTTTCATCATGGTACTTGCCCAAGGCGCCTGTTTGCCAGGTTTTCACCAGTGGACAAATTATTTTTGCTTTACTTTTTTCTTTTGTCTTTTGCCCTTTTTTTTTTCTTTTTCAATTTTTTTTGTATTTTGACTTTTTCAATAGAAGATGGACACATGATAGGGGATGGAAGAAGGACTCAAACATTTTTTTTTTTTGGATAGTAGCCTTGAAAAAAAAGGGACCATGACCTTAAAAAGTATGCTCAAAGACGTTGGTAGGATAAGGATATGGAATATGAGATGAAACTAAGGCAAGGATTTATGTAAAGGATTGGATCAAAGGGATTGAAGGATGTAAAATATGAATTGGATAATGGATAGGGTATTGGAAGAATTGGGCTTGAGTGGATGGAAATGAAGGCAAGATCGACATTGGCACACACCTTGAGGGGTGGTGGATTGATGGAGGAAAAATGGATCTCAGATTGTGAGATTTGGATGGAGGAAAGGCTATGGATTTTGGGACATAAGGGCCCAAAATGGAAGAAGGAGGTGATGGAGGAATAGACTTGGAAAGTTTGGATGGAGGAATAGCAATTTTGGATGCCAATTTTGGTGTTTCTTTAGGCTTTTGTGCTTCAAGAAGCCGCTTAGGGATCCACATGGTTTTTGATTTTTCATGCTTTTGTGGTTCCTTGGAGTGCATTGCTTGCACAAGGGATTTAGGAACCCATATATATTTTGACTTTGCTTGATTTTTCTCAGTGGGCCTTTGTGGCCTTTTGGATATTTTTTTTTCTTTATAGATCATACTATTCTTTGTTTTGACATGTCGATTATATTGGACATATTGATCCTTGAATACATGTGGATTGCTAGACTTATGACTTTTATACTTGGCATCCAAATTGCTTGGAGAGGGAAAGGAATGCATGGATGGATATGAATGAAATGGAGTTCTTTTGGATGTATGAAATTTACTCAAGGATGTGTGCCTTTGCTAAGCTTGCATAGAGGACGAAGGGATATAAGGACCTAAGATGGATGGAAGGTATGATGGGGAAGGGATATGTTTGGATTCTGATGGAGGGATACCAACATCTTGAGAGTGAGTTGTGTAGACATGACCCTTAAGATCTTCTTTGATATGGAGGGGTTCTTTCTCATGAAGGTCTACTCCTTTTCCTTTATGAATATCTTGACTTGTAGGATACTCTTTTCTTTGGGAAGAAGATGCGAGTCCATTATGAAGTGGATATGATATGAGAGAAATAATGAGATCTTGAAGTGGATCGGATTTCACCAAAGTGGAAGAACCCATTATGCATGTTGAGGGTTCATGAACATCTTGCACTAACAAATTAGAATCATGAGGGGGATTAGGATCATGAGAGAGACTAGGATTGTGTAGTGGACATGGCTCAATGACAGGCTCTTCAAGAGATGGAATGGGAAAAATAATGGGATCATCAAAAGAAATGCGATCTTGGAGTGGATATGCTGGATTAGGATGTGGAGATGGAGGAACAAGTGGATCTTGTGGAGGATTTAAAGGAATAATTTGATCTTGACAAGGAGGAAGATCATTGGAATCCTCTTCAAAGGTGCTTTGCTCTTGACTTTCAATGGGATCATCAGAAAGGATGGAAGGGATATCTTGATCTTTCTTAGAAAGTGGAATGTCAATGGGATTTGAAAGGACATTTCTTTTATGAAATGGAAGGGGATTGTCTGGGATTGGATGGACTAGGATATCTTGATCTTGCTCAGGGAATGGAGTGTCAATAGGATCTTGGATAGGATGGACAAGAATAGGGGAATCATCATGAGTGTCTGGGAACATGGGATCTTGGTCAACAATTGGATGGGATGATAAGGTTTCGAGATTGTGATCTTGATCTGTTCTAAGACATCTTTCTTCATTCTCTAAATTATCCTCTTGACATGGGGTTGGACTTTGGATATGCATGGAGGATTCTGACAAGGAATCAATGCTTGAACATGAGGAAGAGGGACTTCGAATGGGGTCCTCTAAAACAGGTAATGGTAATAAAGTGCATGGTGGCATTGGGTCTTGTATTTCTGAAACATGACAAGGATGTGCATCATGAATTGGATTATCTTGGCAATCAATTATGGATAGGTCTTGGATAATTGCATCCTTGGGTGTATTATTTGAGGAGGACAATATGGACGGTTCTTGTGAAACTTCTAGAGGTGTAGGGATAGATGCCACTGGAGAGTCAATTTGCTTGTGGGGGGATGAGGCATTGCTAGACATAATTGTATTATCTTGATCTTCCTCAAAGAACTCACTTGGTAATTTCCTTAAGATCATTGCAATAAAGCCACCTTTCTTTCAAGGTTTTGACATAGTTGTATCTGGAATTTGAACTTGTTTGGCAAGAATTTGGTTCTGGTCTGATGTCATGTTTTGATTTCGAACTAGATGTTGATCAAATTGGTTTGACATGTTCAAAATTTGGCTTGGTGTGTGCTGCAACCTTTGTTTTTGAATGTTTGGTTGTTGTTGTTGATACTGAGTTGTCCATTGAGTTTGTTGTTGATACTTGATAGTCGGTTGGACATATTGTTGAGATTGGACCATTGGTTGTGTTGGTTGTATATGTTGGACCATTGGTTGTGTTGGTTGAATATGTTGGACCTGTTGAACCATTGGTTGTGATGGTTGAAAATGTGATTGATAGTAAAAACATTCTTGTTCTTGATGTGGAGGCACATAATGTTGAAATTGATGTTGTCTCCTTTCTTGAAATTGTTTCATCATCTCTATTTGTGAGAGGAGAGCTGGTATGTCTGATCATTCAAGAAAAGATCTTACGTCAATTGGCTCAATCTTTGGATTCCAACCTGGAAGTTTTCGAAACATTTTGGACATTTGTGATCTATTCTTCTCAATGTTTTTCACTCTTTGTTCCAATATCTCCTCTTCTTGAGCTAGTTTCTCCTCTAGTTTTTGTATTTGGACATTTACATCATCATGATAAGTTTGATCGATATTGCCTTGTTGTTGGGTTGGATATAATTGTGATTGCCTTGTCGGTTGATATGTCAAACTTTGTTGCATCATTGGTGCTTGGAACCTTGTTTCAATAGACATGTCACTATGCAAATGCAATATGTTTGGAATTTGTCAAGGATAATGTATGATATGCAACTAACTGCAAACTAAATAGATGAAAATGCAATCTATGGCAAGAATGCAACCTATGTTTTTGGTTGTTTTTCAAGATTTTGACAAAATTATGAATGCAAATCTAAGAGAGGGACCCTTGGGAAATTGGAATGATGTCTAGACCTCAAAGGACAAAAGGATCAAGTGACAAAAGGACAAAATGACAATGTCTCCCCTAATATGCTTGGATACTAAGCTAGGTTTGACCAAATGATATTGATGACAAAAAGACAAAAGTTTGATAAGGTCAAGACTTCCTAACAATGACTTAGGGTTTATCAAAGATTTGAATTACTCAAGTATGACAAAACCTAGTTTTGCCACTATATGCAAAGGGACAATTACTATGCAAGTGACCTTAATATGATATGATAATGACCTAAACTTAATGAAGAGACTTAGGGTATGCAAATATGAATGTATGACAATGGTATGACATTAATGCAAGAGGACACATGCAAATGGATGACCTTTATTGATATGCAAAAGAGTATGACCTAGGTGAAACCTAACCTTGGTACTTGACAATGAACTTTGCAAAATGCAACCTAGGATGAACCTAAATGTAAGTGACATGAATGTTAAGACAAGCTTTTGAACAATGTTTGCTAACCATGTTTGAAGATGAGTTTTGAATCTTGTTGAACTTTTGTTGGATGAATGTCTCTTGTGTTTAATCTTATGTTTTGAATTAATTTACCTTGTTCTTGAAATGAGATACAATTCAACTTTTGACAAACAAAGAAGACAAGATATATCAACTTAGACTCAATACAATCATGCTCATTCCCACATTTCTTATGGTAGGCAAGGACATTAGGTACTTGAGAGGTAGACTCATTATGGGATTCAAGGAGAATACATAGATGCTTGACCCCACGGGCTCCCCTCCACGACAGTCACTTCTCAGGGCAGCCAAGCATCAGTTCCCATGGAAATCTCCCCATGGCGAACTTAGTATCTCTTCCAAGTATCCGAACTTGTCCTTCTCAAGCAACTAGAAAGGTTTTTGGCCTCTAAAAACAAGGTGTTTAGTAAGGATTTCTGTTAAGTGTTACTCCTTGATGTCACGCAAGTGTGATTGAGACATTAAGCCCATCAAGATACCAAACAAATGTAGTCATGCAAGCATGATTTAGACCAAGAGGCCCTACTTAGATGTTGATATGAGAAAGAGTTCAAGGGTCATCACTTCCCAAGTAACTACAATTCCCACATAACCCTTCCTTCAAAGCTTTTTCTCATTGGGTATTTTTTTATAGTGAGTTAGAATGCCAAGGTATTCTAGCCGTACTCACTTTGGGTCGTTCCCTTCTCACGATTATCACTTGCTTGCAAAAGCAAATGGTCGGGAAGGCAGGCCCTTTAAGGGTGACAAACAATCAAAGACATGAGCGTGGTATTGAAGATCTGGATTTCTGATCACCCTAAAAAGGATGAGAGCATACTCTCCTACTCCAATGTCAAACTCAACAATCAAATCAAGCATAGATTCATTCCATCCTATTTAGAAATCACTAGGTGCCTAAAATATTAATTGCAAACACAAACTTTAGTTGTAATCTAAGGCAACCTACAAAACCCCAGTCAGAAGTTTGATATGCTTGGTCTTTGACTATCGAACCTGCACAAAATGTGTTAGTAGTTTCATTGATTGCCTTTGTCATGCATATGCCAAGGTTCTGCACAGAGAATTAGTACCAAAAACCAACAAGCAGAAAATAGAATGCAAAACAAAACAAATTTTTAAGCAAAGCATTGCATTTTTACCTCTGTTTCTGGACTTTACACAGGTGCAGAACTCATGACACAGGCGCAGGATTACACAGGTGTAGGTTGCTTTACACAAGCGCAGTTTTTTTTGTTTTTTTTTACACAAGCATAGAATGCATTTACACAGGCGCAAAATGCATAACACAGGCGCAAGTTGTCTTACACAGGCGCAGAAGTCCCCAGAAAACCTTGCACTACCCTGTTTTTGGGTTTTTGGCCTGCAAATCAACTCAAAAGCACTCAAAAACATAGTTAAGGGGTTAGATGGTTAGTGTTCACTTCGGGTTCACCAACTAATGTAGCATAGGAAATTAAGAATCATCACAAACAATATAGAAATACTAATCATTAGCTCAATCACGAAAGCTTAAAAGTAATGATCTATCCTAAACACACTCAATAAAGACATAAAGATAAAACATTCAAAAGTAAATACTATGCAAACCATATGTGGATATGAATGCTTCCTTCACGCGGCTCCATTGTTCTTCTTTCCTCTTCAAATAGTTTGGTTGTGGATCTCACCTACAAGTGCACACACATGATTGAAAGCAAGTAGGTAAGAAAATTGCTCAAAAGTACTCGAAGCGTGATTGATTAGAAATTCGATAATCTGATTAGGGATTTAATTGAAGAAATTCATCCAATTTATAGACAAATTGGAGAAAAAGATCAAATTAGCATGATAATGATTCGAATGGAAATTCAAATCAAGAATAGCAAAATTATGACATGTGTATGACAAATTGCTATGCAAGGATTTATGACATGAATTTGAAATAGAAATAGACATTTAGGAATTTAGAAGAAATTAGAAAATTAGGTTAGAAATGATGACTTGGAAATTAGGAAATTGATGCAAATTAGGTAAATTAATTAATAATTTCTCATTCATTAATTAATTTAAAAAAATAGGAGGAATTAATTAGCCAATTAAATAAACATTTAATTGTGACCAGAAGACTTAGGATAAATAAATAAATTATTTAACCTAAAGGGAGAAATGACAAACAAGGTTAAATGATTAAATCATGAAACCCTAGAAGATGAATTAGCAATGCAAGGACGACAATTAGGTCTTGACAAAGGATAATTGATATCGATTCGATCATGATTTTGGATTGACAAAGGACCAATGCGATAAATGATTTGATTGATAAATGCGCCAATTGACAAGGAACAATGACTAATTGATCCAAATTGATATGATTGAGAAGGACGACGATCGATGACAAATCGATCGCAAAATGACAAAATTGACAAAGAGAACAACGATCGACCAAAATCATGACTGAAAATTGGTATCGACAAAACCAAATTGGAGAGCGAGAAGAATGAGGAATGTAGAAGAAGGACTCGATGCTCGCAAATGATAAAGACCAAGTGCGTGACATAGGAGAAATGTTAATGCGACGCAAAAACTCTAAAATGAGGCAATGCGCAAATGTTAAAGTATGACTCCGCAAGCGTTGACCATTTTTAGGTGTCTACATAAACAATTTAGCTTTTGTTGTAGAGCAAGTTATTGAATCAGGGAGTAAAAAAGAAATGAAGAAACCTAGGGCACCTTCTCATAGACCACCTACCTCTCTTACTAATCATGTGGTGGGACTTGCTCTTTATGAGAATTGGGAACTGGAGAAAGTAAAGATGTAGATGATAATCGACTGGTAGAAGAAGGTTATTGAGCAGAAGGATGAGGAAATAGCCCAGCTTAAAGCTAAGGTGGAAACAATAGCCACCATGGTTCCATAGTTGATGCAATGTCAAGCTCCTCCTCATGTCTACTCTCTATATTTAAAAGAATAGAACATCGGTTTCCAAATGATGAGGATTGTTAGGGACTTGAGTCCTTCATTGCAAACACTAGAAGAATTTTATAGTGCTTTTTAGACATCTCCTCCGGCAATCAAAAATTTATTTTGTGAATTGTATGTCCATAACTATGTTGTCCTTGATGATGTTAATTGGAACCCTCTCCTTTACATTGGAGATATTTAGTTGAGGGCTCGTATGTCATGGATGTAGAATGGAATATCAAGGGGAGAGCAGTTTTAGGTGCATCACAGGGAAGAACTTGAGATTTCATTACCCTTAAGGGCTGAATCAAGAGAACCCAAGCGATTTTATTTTGATTAGCAAAAGATTGCTTATGAACCAGACTATGCAAAGGAAATCCTACCCCTTGGGGAAGCAATGTATAAAGAATATGAACATATGGCTCTAAGGGAAGGACATGAATCAAAAGAACATATGGTCCAACACTGGGATAGCTTAATAGATGAATTAAAGCAATTTGAGCCACACTCTATGCAAAATTACTATCCAGCATTAAACAAAGCACCTAAGTACATGCACTTGGGAAGGACAAAGGGACGACATTGGCTTCCTCTAAGTTTTTAGCCTCCAATCCTCCTATGGCCATTGATAGGCTACAGAGATAGTGACCCACCATACAGTGAAGAAGCAGAATGTACCAGGTGGAAGAGATTGGAGAAAATGAAAGGATTCTACTGGAGCTTCAAGAATGGTGGTTTTGGGTAGGTGACCCCAAGAAATTTCAAAATTAATGCCAGAATCCAAAATTTTCCTGTTGCTGGAGGATCAGCAAGAAGTTAGGTTAAGGGGAGATGATGAGTCTAAACAATGGCTCTACTTTTATAAATTTTTGATATAATACTCCTACTTAGGCTTTATAATTAGATGATATTTGGATCATAATGTTTTCCTAAGAGGATACCTTTAAAGAGTTTTTGAAACCGGTTTAACCTATGTTAGGATTCCCAAAGAGACTAAGAAGGGGGGGTGAATCGGTATCTAACCGGTTTATTGATTTTCTTAACTTATTAAATGAAAATAATTCCAAAACTGTGTACCGGTAAACCAAAATTAATGCAGTAAATAAGAACAACAACCACAACATGAAAAACACACCATAACACAATATTTTTAACGAGGAAACCCGGTGTGGGAAAAACCTCGGTGGGATTTGTGACCCACAATATTTGCTTACTGGCCAATAAGAGAAAAATACTGTTACAATAGGGGCTTGCACATGCAGGAAGGCCAACTGCCTAAATCTCACTGCTTACATACAAAAGAGAAGTCTCACTAACTTAGAAAAGTGGATTATAAAAATCCAATGTCATGTACAGCTACAAAAGGGCATCTACTATGCCAAATCCAGTACCGATTTAAGCTCTACAACTTCCAAAACCTTATTCCAAACTTTGCTTTAATGTTCACAAATAATATCCATAATATATCCTACATACAAATGTTCTCTAAGATCTCATACTTATATATGAGCCTTATTACAATATGCCTTGTCAACTTTCAAAAATATATTACAATTAATTACATTTTGCAATAAATAAAATCCTGTCGACTAAGGTTCCGGTAATCAATCTTTTCAGTGTCGGTGAACATATGTCAGTGTAGAGTATGTCAGTGCCAGTGCCTGCTGGTATGATATGATTATAAGGTTGCCATCAATGACAATACCTTCAATCACCTACAATTTCTCATTGGAGTGTGTATTTGCCAACAATCTCCCCCTTTGGCATTGATGGCAACACTCATGAGAAAAATCCAAAAAGTGTTGTCCAAAAGGTGTCTTACCAAAACTATCAAAACTATGTACTCTGCGTGCTCCCCCTGAGCTAATGATGTCTTATGCTAATCATTTTTCTCATCTCCACTACTCCCCCTTTGGCATCAATGACAAAGGGTGTCATTCAATGTCAATTGAATGTGGTTCCTGCCTAGTTCCTTGTAATCTGTTTATTACAATCTGATAAATTTTTGTTAAGGCAACATTCAAACTGTTGTAAAATCTCTCACTATCTTTCAGTGTTGCTTCAGTTCTCTGAATTGTACCAGTGAGAAAGTACATTTTCTCTTCCAGTGTCTTAAGTCCTGAAACAAGAGCCTCAGAAATCTCTTTTCTGAAAGAGATGAGGATATCCAGTTTAGGACTTAGTCTGCATTTAAATTCTTTCCTTGTCTTTCTCAAGATTTTCTATTTTCTCTTCAAATCTTGCAATTTCCTGTTTAATTACTGATATTGAGTTTGATGAACCTATCAAGTTGTCAGCAATATCATTTATTTCCTTCTGGGCTATGTCGATATCTTTATCTATGTCTTTTGTCAAAATGTTTGTCTTACATGTGTCTCTATACAATTTCTTGAAGTCCAAAATTGCTTTTCCTAATACTGGTAATAAGGTTTCCATATGTTCCTTATTATTCTTTACTGTCTCCTCAAAGAATTTTTCCTTCTCCTTATTCATTTTCTCTCTGAAGGTGTCTTCATTTATCTGATCCAGTGTTATTAGGTTATCGATTATATACTTAGAAAATGTGTCTAATTGGCTCAAAGAATCTTTATTTTCTATGTTACACTTTGGAGCTATCATCTCCAAAATTGTTAAAGTGTCATCTATAGCCTTATAAGCTAGTGCATTACACTCTGTTATTTTCTTTATTGAATCTAATAGTACCTTTGTTACATTTATAGGTCTAAAATCTGTCATAGATGTTCCAGATGACTGTCCAATTATCTTTACAATCTATAAACCATCAGTGGTTGTCATAGCTTTGCTTTCCTCTTTTTCTAGAGGATCTGTTTGTGTTTGCATTTCCACTACCAAAGGCTTGGGCTTGTGAGATGAAGCCTGTGGTACTATCTGTGAAGGAGCCTGTTGGTCTGCCGGTTTCTCATTTTTTTCCTCAGTATCAACCTGTTGCTCTACCGGTTTCTCAGTGTTCTCTCCTGATGGTGTTTCTATTTGTGTCTTTGAAGATTTCACTGTAGTGTCCACTACCGATTTTCCTTTGTTTACCTCTGTGTTGTCTATTGCCGGTGACTCAGTAGGTTTTTTAGTTTTAGTAGTTGTCGGTGGCTCAATTGCCACATCTCTTTTGTTAGTTGTTTCCTTATCCACCATAATATTGACTTCCCTTGTGTCAATGTTCATTGTGTATAGCACCTCAGAATCAAGATTCGTATCCTCATGTGGTGTTTCCATACTCTCTATTGCCAGTTATGTGTCAACAGTTTGTACTGGTGGAGTATCAAAAGGAGGTGGGGGTAAATTATTTTTCACCTTTATGCTTGGAGGTCCACCTACCTTACCTTTCCCCTTATCCTTGTCCTTTTCTTTTGGGTATATTCTGATAGTCTTTGGTCTTTTTAGCTCTTCTTGTTTCTCTTTTTCAAAAAAATATATCCCACTGATCTGCAGTCTCTTCTGTTATTTCATTTACTCTGCCTACCATCAGTGCTACATGTCGGTGACTAGTTGAAAATAATGACTGGTTAGCCTCACTGATTAATTCATCTATCTCTTGAATGGAGTTCATTGGGTGAACTGCAAGTAGTTTCTCTATTTTTATCTTTTTGTCCAATTCCACAATGGCTACCCTTCTAGCTTCTAATCTTCTGTACAAGTCATTTGGTATATCATCAACCACTTCCATCAAAAATTTCTTGTAAATATCAAGATGTAAAATAACACTATTTTCTATACTTTCTTTTTCATCGTCTGATAGTGTATTATACAACTTGCTGATGTTTTTCAGTTTCCCATCCTCGGTTATCTCATCTAGAAGTTTGTCCAAAGGTGGAATAACCTGTCTTTCTTTTCTTTTCTTTGGTGTCAATTTCTTAGTTGGAGGCCTACTTGCCTATTGCTTTTGTCTTGTCCTTCTGGGTGTAGGTGAGGGTTTTCTTTTCCTGAATACCCTTTTAAATTTTGCTAGTATTTCACTATCAGAGGAAGTAGCAATCAGTGAAAGATGTGCTTCCGGTTGTAGTCCTTCCAATTCACTCTCCTTAATACTAGTTTTGTTTAATAAATCTTCTTTTATTGCTTTTCCCTGCCTTGAACCTCTCCTAACTATCTGCTCAGTTTTCTTGATTCTTTTCTTAGATTGAATTTTGCTTTCTATGGTCTCTGCATTGCCAAAAACTTTCTTAGTTGGTTCCTTAGGTGCCTCTAAGAAGGATTTTGCATAGGTTTCAACTATGTTTTCATCTGCCTCATATCCCATCTCTGTAACCCAAACAGTCCTAGGGGTAATTGCCTCCATACAAATTTCATAAAGCATATCTCCTTTTGATACTTATCAACAATTGCTTGAGATAGCCTTATTCTTATATTCATCTTTTCTTTCAAGGTTTGAAAATGTTCATTTATAATTTTCTCTCTATCATCTCCCATGTTGTTCAGTATATCAAGAAGTTGTTTTCCTACAGGGATATCAAAACCAAAGTCTTTCCTACCAATACTGGGAACTTGCTTGGTAATGTGCAGCATTAAACATGCAAGCAGGTTGCCAAATCTGAAAGTTCCTTTCTTATCACCTTTAATTTTCTTCAAGTTGTCTATCACTTCATCTTTTAGCCACTCACATACATCAATCATAGCATTGTTATTCACCATGTCACATGCACTTTTAATACATAAGCTGGAAACAGAGTTTAGTCAGTTTGCATGTGTAGCCTTATAACCAAGAATCATACTGACAAATCTAACATTGATGTCCTTCACATCATTGACTCTCAGGGATCTTTTATCAAATGTTGCACCGGTTAGGGTCATCATAGTGTCATTTGGAACCTTTTTAGTTTTATCAGGCTTGCTACCAGTGGAAGGTAAGCCTGTCACTACTTTAACTACTTCTTTGGTAATCTTATGGATGGAATCCAACCAAAAGAACTCTCCATGAACTCTACTCAAGACTATCCCTATCACATCCTTAGGAAAATTAGGGATACTAAGAATGTCCACAAAGCCTAGGGTTTCCACTATCTTGTGTTCCAGTTTAACATTTCCTTGTTCATCACAAATAACAATCCTATACATGTTCATTATTTCTTTAGCTCTTGGTTCCTCAATATGACAATGTATATACATTCTAGGATCTTCTCCATAAACTACTCCCTTAGGTATTTTTAAAAATACTCCTAGGGTATCATCTTTCTTCGCAATTTTGGGAATAAGTTTGAACATGGGTCTAGGGTGCTTAATAACTTCAATCACAGTAGGGTTTGCAATGAATTTAGGTGTAGAGGAAGAAGCCATAGTTATAAATACCTTAATCTTCCTTTAGGATGATTTGCTTCACTTTTCGCTATGGATGCCTTTGCTCGGGAATTTCACGCTCTCTAGAGATTTGAATACTCGGTGAATGAAAAAGAGCTAAAACACTTTCTTTATAATGTTATTTCTTTCAAACTGCCACATTTAATGCCTGTCGGTTAAGTCAAAACTTAACTCATCTGCCAGTAAAGAAGTAATTCAACTTCTCACCATCAATCGAGGGTAAACTAGCATGTTTTTCAATTTGTTGCTATACCCGCAAAGGATTATTTCTCAGTTAGATGAAGAATCTCCTACCGGTGGAGTGATACTCTATTCTATCGGTGAAGGAATAGCTTCACTAACATTCATGTCAGACTTTTTAATCCATTGTTATGAAAATTCTTGCTTTACCTCTTCAACCTTCTCTTTACCTTTCAAACTGGGTCCTTTGTTATTTGTCGGTGATGTCTTACTTCTACAAAATTTTACAACATGTCCAATCTTGTTACAAGCATAACAAGTCACATTGTTTTTCTGAATAGCTTTCCCATATCCTATGTCGGTATGTGTTCTGCATTGATTAGATAAGTGTCCAAATCTTCCATAAATATAACATCTTACATTTATTCTTCAATTTTCTAAATTATGACCAACTTTATTGCATTTGGAGCATTGACCAGTGGTTGCATTATTATTCTGATAATTTCTAGATCTACACCGATTTGCTTTATGACCATAATTGTTACAATTAAAACATTTTCCATTGAATTTATAAGCATTAGGTTGTCTTACTAGTTTTTTGTGATCATGTTTGTTTGCAGTACTAGAGATTTCACCAACTTCAAAGCCAAGGCCATTTGTATCTCCATTAGGTTTCTGATTCTTCAGCATATCATCACGCTCTTCTGAACTTTTCTTGAATTTCTCCTTGTGTTCATTTGTAGTAGCCAATTCATTTTCCAAGAAATCTTTGTCTCATGAGTTCAATTTTATCACGTTCCAAGTGTATTAGATCCGCCTTTAGCATATCATTCTCATGACTGAGTCTTATATTTTCATTTGCAGCATCATTGATTCTTCTAGCTAGATCATCTTCATTCTTCTTTCTATCTTCAATGTCTTTACAAAATCTCATGGTCATATCTTGCATCTCATTCTTCATTGTACTATTTTCTTGTCTCAGTTTGTTCACAAGGTCATTAAGAGTTTCTTTCTCATCATCATCACTCTGTATCTTCTCAGAAAGTTCTCTTCTTTTGTTCCTAGCAATAGTGAGAATTTTTTGAAGTCCTTGAATGATTTCCTTGTTGGCAAATGCACACTCCAATGAGAAATTGTAGGTGATTGAAGGTTTTGTCATTGATGGAAACCTTGCAATCATATGATACCGACAAGACAATGTATCGACATCAGCAACAAAAAACTCTACACTGACACACAGGACACCGACAAACAAAGGAAGGATACCAGCATGCTGGCCAATGGGAATTTTGATTATAATATATTTTGTAATTAATTGTAAAATCATTGTAAGACGACATGGTGAGTTGTAATATGACTCATATATGTATGAGATCATTGTAGAACATTTGGTAATAATGTGATAGGCAAAATTATGCAGACCTAATATGCGAATTTTAGGTTAAGGGTTTATGTATGCAATAGAGCTAAAACCGGTACTGGATCTAGCATAGCAGATGCTGTTTTGAAGTAGTACAAGACATTGGATTTGTATAATCCATTTTGTAAGTCAGTGTGACTTCTTATTTTGTAGTTGAGCAGTGAGCTCTAGGCACTTGGCCTTCCTGCATGTGCAGGCCCCTATTGTAAGAGTAATATTCACTTATTGGCCAGTAAGCGAATATTGTGGGTCACAAATTCTATCGAGGTTTTTCCCACACTGGGTTTCCTCATTAAACTACTGTGTTATGGTGTGCTTTTCATGTGGTTGTTGTTATCTTTGTTTGTTGCATTATTTTTGGTTTACCAGTATACTATATTGATATATTTTACATGTTTTAAATCAAGTAAATTAAATATCTGGTTAGATACTGATTCACCCCCCCCCTCTCAGTATCTTGGGGAATCCTAACAATTGGTATTAGAGCTTAGTCCTCTATTTTTAGAAGCATAACAACTTAAGGAAGATCTTGCAACCGGTAGAGATGGATAACTTGAAGAAACAATTGGAAACAACTCTTTCAGACTATGATACAGAAAAATTGAAGAATATCAAACTTGAAGATGATCTAAAAGCTGCTCAGGATATCATTCAAGCACATCAAGAAAATTACACTATAGCAAGGAATAAAAGAAGAGAACTTTGTGAGAAGATGTAGAAAGAAGGAGATGAAAAGGAAACTCTTAATGATCTGGTAAACAAACTAAGACAAGAGATAAGTACAACACAGAATGAGATGCAGGATATGACTATGAGATTTTGCAAAGAAATTGAAGATAGGAAGAAAAATGAAAAAGATCTGACTAGAAGACTGAATGATGCTGCAAATGAAAACACAAGACTTAGTTATGAAAATGATATGTTGAAGATAGATCTGATGCACACACAAAATGACTCAAATGAACTTATGAGACAGAAAGAAATCTTGGAAAGAGAACTGGCTATTGCAAATCAACACAAGGAGAAATTCAAGAAAATCTTAGAAGAACTTGGTGACATGCTGAAAAATTAGAAACCTAATGGTGACACTAATGGCCTTGGCTTTGAAGCTGGTGAAAGCTTTGGTACTCCAAACACACATGATCATGGCAAACCAGTAAGAGCTCTGGTACTCCAAACACACATGATCATGGTAAACTGGTAAGACAACCGATTGCTTATAAACTTAATGGCAAATGCTTTAACTATAACAAGTATGGTCATAGAGAAAATCAATGTAGATCTAGAAATTATCAGAACACCAATACACCCACCGGTCAATATTCTAAATGCAACAAAGCTGGTCATAATTCAGAGAATTGCAGAATGAATGTAAGATGTTATGTTTGTGGGAGATTTGGACACTTATCTAATCAATGCAGAACACAAATTGGCATAGGATATGGGAAAACAATTCAGAAAAATAATATGACTTGTTATGCATGTAACAAGATTGGACACATTGCTAAATTTTGTAGAAGCAAGTCCTCACCGGCAAATAACAAAGGTCCTAGTTTTAAAGGTAAAGAAAAAGTTGAAGAGGTAAAGAAAGAATTCTCAAAACAATGGATCAGAAAATCAGAATAGAATGTTGATGGGAATACTCCTCCACCGGTAGTACAGAGTAACACTCCACCGTCAAGAGACTCTTCATCTAATTGAAGGAAAACCCTTTTGAGGGTTTAGCAACTGAACATAAAACATGCTATTATTCCCTCGGTTGATGGTGAGAAGTTGAGATTACTTCTTTACCGATAGATAAGTTAAGTTGTGACTTAACCAGTAAGCATTAAATGTGGCAAGTGAAGAAAACAACATTATAAAATAAATATTTTGGCTCCATTTTCATTTCATCAAGCATTCAAATCTTCGAGAGCACAAAAATCTCGAGCAAAGGCATCCCAAGCAAAGAAGCGAATCAATCTATCAAATATTTCATCCCTAAGGCAAATTAAGGTATTTATAGCTATGGCATCTTCATCTACTCTTGAATTTATTGCAAACCCTATTGTTGTTGAAGTTATTAAATGCCCTAGACCCATATTCCAGATAGCTCCCAAAATTACAAAGAAAGATGATAATTTAGGTTCATTTTCTCAAATACCTAAAGGGGTAGTATATGTTGAAGACCCTAGAATGTATATACACTGTCATATTGATGAACTAGGTGATGAGGAAATTAAGAATATGTATGAATCTATGGTTTGTGATGAATTGGGAAATGTCAAACCTGAACATAAGATAATAGAAACCATAGGTTTCACTGAAATTCTCAGTATCCCAGATTTCCCCAAGGATATCATAAGGATAGTATTAAGCAGAGTACATGGTGAATTTTTCTGGTTGGACTCAGTTCATAAAATCACAAAAGAAGCAGTAAAGGTTGTGACAGGGTTACCCTCCACCGGCAACAGACCTGACAAAACTAAGAAGGTCTTAAATGATCTAGTGACAACCCTAATCGGTGCAACATTTGATAAAAGATCACTAAGGGTAAACGATGTAAAGGATACAAATATTAGATTTATCAGTATGATCTTAGGTTACAAGACTACACATGCAAATAGGTTAAACTCAGTTTCTAGCCTATGCATTAAAAGTGCCTATGATATGGTAAATGATAATGCAAGGATAGACATATGTGAATGGCTTAAAGATGAACTAATAGATAATTTGGGAAAGATAAAGAAAGACAAGAAAGGAACATTCGGATTTGGAAACCTACTTGTTTGTCTGATGCTATATATAACCAAACAAGTACCCAGTATTGGCACCAAAGATTTTGGATATGATATAACGGTAGGAAAACAATTATTAGTATTGCTGAACAACATGGGAGAGAACAAGGAAAAGAACTTAAATGAGTATTTTTTTAGGCATTGAAATCTCGAATGAAAACAAGAGTAAGGTTATCACAAGCTATTGTAGATAAGTACCAAAAGGAAATTTGTTTTGTAATAAAGAAAGATGAAACTTGGATGGAGGCAGTTGTTCCTAGAACCATCTAGGTCACTAAAATAGGGTATGAGAATGATGACAACATAATAGAAACCTATGCAAAAGCCCTCCTAGAAGCTCCTAAGGAACCTGAAGAAGAAGTATTTGGCAATGCTGAAACTATAGAAAGTCAAATTCAATCAAAGAAAAGAGTTAAAAAGGTTGAGGCAACTGTTAGAAAAGGAACCCGATAGGCAAAAGCTATTAAAAAAGATGTGCTAAAGCAAACCGGTATAGCTGAAGGTGAATTAGAATCAATCCAACCAGAAACACACCTTTCACCGATGAGAACTTCCTCAGAAAGTGACATGCCTGTAGTATTCAAGAGAGTTGAGAGGAAGAGAAAACCTTCACCATCACCTTCTCATACACCAAAAAGATAGAAGCAACAAGCAGTAAGGCCCTCAACAAAGAAATTAACTCCAAAGAAAAAGAAGTTGACTCCTAAGAAGAAGTCAAAACAAACTATAGCTCCTATTGATTAATTACTCGATGAAATTACTAAGGATGGCAAGTTGAAGAATATCAACAAACTGTATAACACACTATCCACTGATGACAAGGAGAAAGTAGAGAACAATGTAATATTACACTTAGATATTTTCAAGAAATTTTTGATGCAAGTTATTGATGAAATACTGGCAAATCTATACAACAGACTAGAAGGTAGAAGAGTAGCTGTTATTGAGATTGATAAGAAAATAAAGATTGAAAAATTACTTGTTGTACATCCTGTTAACTCACCTGATGAGATAGATCAATTGATCTCTAAGGCTAAGCGGTCAGTATTTTCAACTACTCACTGGCATGTAGCACTAATGGTAGGGAGAGTGAATCAGTTAATAGAGGAAACAATAGATACATGGGATATATTCCTGGTAGAAAAAGAAAAATAGGAAGAGTATCAAAAACCTAAAACCTTCAAGGTATATCAAAAGGATAGGGACAAAGGAAAAGTCAAGGTTGGTGGACCTCCCAATATTAAGATAACATACAACTTACCCCTACCACCTTTAGATACTCAACCGGTAGACACTACTGAAAATCAACTGGCAATAGAGAGTATGAAGACAACACGTGATGACACAAATTCTAATTCTGAGGTGTTGTACACAATGAATATCGACACACAAGAAGTCAACATTGTGGTTGATAAGGAAATAAGTGAGGAAAGAGATGTGGCAACTGAGCCACCGATAGAAGACACAATAGTTGAGACAAATGTTGAAGATACAGTCGGAGACATTGAAATTGGGAGTGAGCAACAAACTGAATAGACAATAAATACAAGAAAAAATGATAGCACTAGTATTGAGCAACCGACTGAAAACATTTCAAGGGCACGCACAGAGAAACCGATAGAAAATATAGAATCACAAGCAGAAAAACCGGCAGTAGATACCACTGAAAAATCATCAGAGGCACCATTAGAGAAACCATTAGTAGAGAGTACAAAGAAATAGGAAGAACAATAAGTTCATTTACAAGTACATTTAGAGACAGTGCCACCGGCTACAATTGAAAAACCTAAAGCTTTGGTAGCTGAAATGGAGACACAAACTGATCTTCCAGTAAAAGAGGAAAGCAATGCTATTATCACCACCGGCGGATAACAAATTGTGAAGTCAGTTAGACAAACATCCGAACCTCCATGTCTGAATTCAGACCAACAAATGTGACAGAGGTACTGCAAGATTCAATTAAGAAAATAACAGTTTGTATTGCACTAGCATATAAGGATATTGATGACACCATACCAATTTTGAAGATGATAGCTCCAAAGTGTAACATAGACAACAAAGATTCTTTGGTATATAACCAGTAATCTAATAACACTGGACAAAATAAATGAGGATACATTTAAGGAGAGATTAATAAAGGAAAAATAAAAATTCTTTGAGGATATAGTTAAGAAGAACAAGGGAGAGATGGACACTCTCTTACCGAAACTCAGTGAAATCATTTTTGACTTCAAGAAACTATACACGGATACATGCAAAATGGATGTATTAATAGAAGATCTTGACAAAGAAATCAGAAAGACATAGGATAAGATTAACAATATTGCTGACAATTTAATTGGGACATCAGATTCATTTTTAGAATTAGAAAAGAAAATTGCAAAGAAAGAAGAGAAAATCAGGAAACTGGAAAATGAAAAACAAAGAATAAAGGACAAAGCAAAGGACTTACAATGCCGACTTAGTCCAAGATTAGAGTATCTTATTTCTTTGAGAAAAGAAATATGTAAGGCTCTAGTTCCCAGACTAAAGACACCGAAAGAGAAAATGCACATACTTACCGGTACAGTGCAGAGAACCCATGAGGCTATAAAAGACAGTAAAACATTCAACAATGACATAAATTCAATTTTGATAGATATTTTTCAGAGTGTAACCCACCAGTTACAAGAAACCAAGCAGGACTCCACTGATAGCGAATGACAACCTTTGTCATTGATGTCAAAGGGGGAGTAGAGGCTATGAGGAAAATGATCAGCAAATGTCTCATCAGCTCAGGGGGAGCTCATATTTTTTTGGTAAGACAATTCTAGTAGACTCATTTTTGGATGACACTTTTTGATGACACTTTTTGGAATTTTCTAATGAGTGTTGCCATCAATGCCAAAGGGGGAGATTGTTGGCAAATGCACACTCCAATGACAAATTGCAAGTGATTGAAGTTTTTGTCATTGATGGCAACCTTGCAATCATATGATATTGACAAGACAATGTACCAGTATCAGCAACGACAAACTCTACACTGGCACACAGGACACCGACAGACAAAGGAAGGATACTGGCACCCTGGCTGACATGAATTTTGATTATAATATATTTTAAAATTAATTGTAAAATCATTGTAAGCTGACATGGCGAGTTGTAATATTACTCATATATGTATGAGATCATTGTAGAACATTTGGTGATATTGTGATAGGCAAAATTATGCAGACCTAATATGCGATTTTAGGTTAAGGGTTTATGTATGCAGTAGAGCTAAAACCTATACTGGATCTGGCATAGCAGATGCTATTTTGAAGCAGTACAAGACATTGGATTTGTATAATCCATTTTGTAAGTCAGTGTGACTTCTTATTTTGTAGTTGAGCAGTGAGCTCTAGGCACTTGGCCTTCCTGCATGTGCAGGCCGCTATTGTAAGAGTAATATTCACTTATTAGCCAGTAAGTGAATATTGTGGGTCACAAATCCCATTGAGGTTTTTCCCACACTAGGTTTCCTCATTAAACTATTGTGTTATGGTGTGCTTTTCATGTGGTTGTTGTTATCTTTGTTTGTTGCATTATTTTTGGTTTACCGGTATACTGTATTGATATGTTTTACATGTTTTAAATCAAGTAAATTATATAACCGGTTAGATACTGATTCACCCCCCCTCTCAGTATCTTTGGGAATCCTAACATTCCTATGCAACCTTCAGATCATCTTCAAGTTTGATATTCTTCACTTTTTCTGCATCATAATCTACAAGAGATGTTTCTAGTTGCTTTCTCAGATTATCCATCTGTACCGGTGTCAGAATCTTCCTCAAGTTGTTAGGCTTTTGAAAATAGAGGACCAAGCTCTGATACCAATTGTTAGGATTCCCAAAGATACTGAGAGGGGGGGTGAATCAGTATCTAACTGGTTTATCTATTTTCTTAACTTATTAAATGAAAAGAATTCCAAAACTGTGTACCGATAAACCAAAATTAATGCAGTAAATAAGAACAACAACCACAACATGAAAGACACACCATAACACAATATTTTTAATGCGGAAAACTGGTGTGGGAAAAACCTCGATGGGATTTGTAACCCACAATATTCGCTTACTGGCCAATAAGAGAATATTATTGTTATAATAGTGCCCTGCACATGCAGGAAGGCCAACTACCTAAAGCTCACTGCTTACATACAAAAGAGAAGTCTCACTGACTTACAAAAGTGGATTATAAAAATCCAATGTCATGTACTGCTATAAAAGGGCATCTGCTATGCCAGATCCAGTACTAGTTTAAGCTTTGCAACTTCCAAAACCTTATTCCAAACTCTTCCTTAATGTTCGCACATAATATCCATCATATATCCTACATACAAATTTTATCTAAGATCTCATACTTATATATGAGCCTTATTACAATATGCCTTTTTGGCTTTCAAAAAGATATTACAATTAATTACATTTTGCAATAAATAAAATCCTATCGGCTAGGGTGTCGGTAATCAATCTTTTCAGTGTCGGTGAACGTATGCCAGTGTAGAGTCTACTGGTGCTAGTACCTGCCTGTATCATATGATTGTAAGGTTTCCATCAATGACAATACCTTCAATCACCTACAATTTCTCATTGGAGTGTGCATTTGCCAACAACCTATACCTAAGGGTGTCATATAGTGGTTATAAATGATCTGTCTATGCAAATATCTAAAGTTAATTATAAATATGGTTTATGATATATCATTTTAGCATTAGTATATACACATGTTTTTGTGTGTGTTAACATCTTTATGTAGGGTCAGCAAAGGTTAGGAAAAGACAGATGGTGGTTCAAAAGATCATCAAGTGTGTAACCGCAATGCAAACCCATTCAAGGAAATACAATTATAATTAGGATTACTGGACCTGTTCTTCAACAGATTGATTAATGAAAACAATTATAACTACTCTCAGTGGATCTTAGATCTAGGAGGTGGCCATGCTATATTTTCTCAGCTGCAAGACAGATGTTGTTCCACTGTCCTATGCTAACTTCTTCTTCTTCTTCTTCTTTTGTAAAATAAATTATGTTCACCGATTTTGTAGGAATGTGGGCAGTTAGTTAAAAGTTTGTTATAAGCTTTCCTATAAATAAAAGGTATCTCTCTCCTCTCAGGGATAGCAGAGAAAAAGATAGTTTTTTGCAATACACAGTTTTTTGGTGTTATGTATGTATTTTCTAGAAAAGATGAAATAAAAGAGATCAAGTAATTTAAGATGATTAGATAAGTGTAATTTGAAGTTCTGGAAATACTCACTCAAGGGGACCCACTTGGTGAGTAATCCTTGGTATGTTTTAAACTAGTTTTCGTACTTCTGTTATAGTTGTTTTCTGCAGTTGTCTGTTCCTGCAGCCATAGGGAAGAGTTCTTGTGTCTGTTCCTGTAGCCATGCCAGCAGAGTAGTTGTTGCTACTCGCCAGAACTCTATCTTTTAACAGTAATCATTTAAGGCAATTTCCAGTTGTAGGATTAAGTGTTAGTTTATTAGAGATTCTGTGTGTTTAATTTAAGAAGAATTACTTTCTTGTAGTTATATAAAATGGTTGCAATATGAACTTGGTGTACATATAGTGCTGGCCCATTTCAAGTTTACATCCCTGGTTGATAACTAAATGAGCCTTTGCCACAGGAAAAGTTAGCTAATTAAGGATATTCAATCTTTGAATTGTGTTTTATCACTTAGTTACCATTCCAGTTGTGAGCACCAACACATCTGTTTTAGATGCATTGAACCTTGAACTAGAATTCAAAAGGTTCAAGCTTCAACCTTATGTTGCCAGATACAAATTTTATAGCTGGTCATTTTGCACAGTGATTTTTGGCATGAACCTCAATTGGAGGATTATTGGGAGAACTGTGTTGATGAGTTCGAAGTCCGAAGAAGGCTGTGGTCAAGGTTCACGGTTCAGCAAGTTGTCACAATGGGCCTATCCATGAATGTTTCGAGGGTGCAAGAAGAAGGAGATGAAGAAGTAGTTGACCCCGAGTTTGATGAGAAGATATAGGGACACCCTATCCTAGAAATTGATTGGAGTAGAAAAGGGGATGATAGCATTCAGTCCAGAACCTTTAATGTAATCAGAAGAATAGAGAAATGGTTGAAGGAACCCTGTTCCTGCACTTAAGGATAAGAAAGTCAATTGAACTTGTGCAACTTCTTAAACACCTCTTCCTTCTTCTAATGTTGATGTTGATATTGCAGGTGAAAGGAAACAAAGGATGGAGAATACTGAGAATACAAGTCTAGGAGAGTCTTTTGTGGGTTCAGCTTCTACCCATGTTACCAGATCACACAGCGGGAAAAGTAATCAAAAAACCCAGGCAAGTTCATTGGTAATGGACTTAGATTTTGAGGAGGAAACTCAAGAAACAATGGATGCCCAAATGCAAGATCAACCCCTCCTAGATGCCACAGATAGTTGAAAAGAAATCATGCAACCTAAAGATTCTGGGAATACTATGGCCACTGTCACTAGTAATCAACATTCACCATGGCCAAAGGAAACATCCACCACTCCTAAGTGGTTGGGTGCCTTTCTTACCAAAAAGAGGAATGTCATCCCTATTTCAATCCCAATGGAGGATATGGTTAGCAAATGCCTGGGGATGACTTCAAAGCCCAAAAGACTCAAAATAGAAACCATAATTGATGTGGATGAGCAGACAGGACACTGGGTTGTGGAGGTAGCTAGACCTCTGACAGATAAAGCAGTTGAGAATGTTACTGAGAAAGACTTTATCATTGAAAAGTTTGATCTAGGGACAACTTATTGGGTAGCTGATGTTAAACACTTGGAACCTTCAACTAAAAGGATTCTCACAAGAACCTGAAAGGATGAGAAAGATAAAAGTGAGATGAAGCAAATTATAATATAGATGGCCCAATATATTAATGTTATCCAAAATCCAAATCCTCAGCTTCTCTCCCAAGTTTCTTTTTCATTTGACCCAAAATTACCTTTGAATCATAGGTTACTTGATCAGGATCAAAGGAGTCAAATGATCATAGATGTTTTTATTGAATGGCTCGAATCAATTGCACAACAAGGGACAAGCTATATCTCTGATTTGGTCAAAGTGTTTGAGAATGAGAAATCTGTTGGGAAAGAGCTAAAAACAGATGTGGTTGCCTGGGAGAAAGAGAAAATTAAATGGTTGGTTGTGTTAAGGCAAATGAGAGATACATAGAGATATGGGGTAATGAACTTCCTCACCGAGAAGATGGTGCATGGCCTTGACAACAACATACTCTTTGTTTGCAAAGAAAACATTGAGTGGAGGAACTCAATAATTCAGCAAGGACATGAAGAATTCCTCAAGATTTTAAAAGAATTGAAGGAGTTTATTGACACTATGGAAAAAGACATGAAATGAATAGATCTTCAGCTCTTAAGAGAGGATGATAAAATGCTTGAGGATTCATCACAGATGATTTAGGCTTTCAAAGATCGAATACAATAGATTCAGGAAGCAAAGTCCTTAACAATTGACGACTTCTCAAAGGTCACAAGAATCGAATCTATGTTGGTTGTCTATTTCGATCATTTAGAGATGCATAAGAGTAAAATCCTACAGGTAGGTAAAAAGAAAGAAGTATGGAAGCAGGAGATTTTGCACATAGGCCTCCCACATTACCAGCTCATCTTAAACTTCTCAACAGCTCACCTGGAATGGCGAAACATTCGAAGTACTCCCGGATCACAAGATAGATAGGATGAAGTCCCATCATTTGTTGGAGCTTGATCGTGCTTTCTTTTGTCTAGGCCCATGCTGCATTTTTAGTTTAGTTATTGCTTTTCAGTTTTATGAAACCAGACTTCTTTAACTTTGGGATAAAGTTAATTATTTAACTCTAGTTTTATTTGTAACAAACAATTATAGCCTGGAGGCTATTTATATGGTGGGACAAGTCTTTTAAAAGGCCCGAAAAATTTTGATTGAAGAAAAAAAAATTGAGTTTTCTTTGAATTTTCAATATAGACAATTATGGTTTTTGAATGAAAATAATATTATGGTTCAATCTTTAAATCTGTACATTTGAAAGAGTAGCAGTCTCTGTTGGGTTATATGTTTATGCGCTGAATATATTTTCTTCATCACCAGCTTTATCTTAGTTTGTAGATTCATTGATTTTCTTTGTTTAAATAGTACTTCATAGTTTTCTAAATGACTTTGATCCCCCTTGTCTTGTGAGACATGAGCGAGAATCGATCAGCATTTTCATTACTCTGGGTATTATGGATGGAAAAAATTTTATGTTGAATGAATGTGTACACAGATAAAGTCTGTGAGCTTTATACTTTTAAATAAATATTTTGCAGCATTCCTTTGTGTTGACAAATCAATGTTGAAGCCTTTCTCGCTTTCTGGTTAAAGTGTGTTTGTTTCTTGAGTAATCTACATAAAAATTTATTGAACATCTTATGAGGAGTTGCACTCTTATGCAGAGGGTAAACGAAAGCTAGGTTCACCCAATTGTTGGTACGTTTGCTTTTTCATAAAGGGTGTGCACGAGTCTTTATTTTAAAAAAACATAAAAATTAAAGAAAAGGCAAATCTGTTAACCAACACATATACATATACATATGCATATGCATATGCATACACATATACATATGCATATGCATATGCATACACATATACATATGCATATGCATATGTATATACATATACATATACATATACATATATACATACATATATACATATACTTATATATACATATATGTATATAGATTTATATACATGTATATGTTGGCATTGCACACTCCAATGAGAATTGTAGATGATTGAAGGTATTGTCATTGATGGTAACCTTGTAATGTTATGGCATCAGCACCGGCAAACTCTACACCGGTAGATAGTTCACTGGTAGCAACAAAGATGATTACTGGCACCCCATCTGACAAGATTTTGATTATTGTATTTTGTATTTAATTGTAATATCTTTTTGTAAGTTGACAAGGCATATTGTAATAAGACTCATATATAAGTATGAGATCTTGTAAATCATTTAAGATGCAAACATGGGAAGATTATAGAAGAAGCAAATATTGTAGAAGTAATGTGTGAATATTAAGGCAAATTTTGTTCAAAGGTTTATGGTTATTGTATGAGCTTAAACTGGTACTGAACCTAGCATAATAGATGTTGAACTAAAGTAGTACATTATATTGGATTTCAATAATCCATTTTCTAAGTTAGTGAGACTTCTCTTTGTAATTAAGCAGTGAGCTTTAGGCAGTTGGCCTTCCTGCATGTGCAGGCCCCTACTATGAGTAATATCCATTCATTGGCCAGTGAGTGAATTTTGTGGTTTACAAATCCCGCCGAGGTTTTTACCACACTAGGTTTCCTTGTTAAAAATCTTGTGTTATGGTTTGCTTTCTATGTTGTGTTTATTGTTCATATTTACTGCATTAATTCTTGCTTGCTAGTACACTGTTTTGGAATACAAATTATTTAATAAGGTCAGAAAATCAATCAACTGGTTAGATACTGATACAACCCCCCCTCTTAGTATCTTTGGGAATCCTAACAATTGGTATTAGAGCCTGGTCCTCTATTTTCAAAAGCCTAATAGCTTGAGGAAGATTCTGACACTGACACAGATGGAAAGTTTGAGAAACCAATTGGAAACAACTCTTTTAGATTATGATGCAGAAAAGTTGAAGAATATCAAAATTGAAGATGATCTGAAGGCTGCATAGGAAATCATTTAAGGACTTTAGGAGAATCTTACTATTGCTAGAAACAAAAGAAGAGAACTTCATGAGAAGATACATAATGATGATGATGAAAAGGAAACTCTTAATGATCTTGTAAGTGAGATGAAGCAAGAATACATGACCTTGAGGAATAAGATGCAAGATATGACTATGAGGTTTTGCAAAGACATTGAAGACAGAAAGAAGAATGAAGATGACTTGACTAGAAGACTCAATGATGCTGGAATTGAAAATCTAAGACTTAGTCATGAAAATGATATGTTAAAAATAGATCTAATTCACTTAGAACATGATAAAACTGAACTCACGAGATAGAAGGATTTCTTGGAAAATGAGTTGGCTACTGCAAATCAACATAAAGAGAAATTCAAGAAAAGTTCAGAAGAACTTGATGATATGCTGAAAAGTCAGAAACCTAATGGAGACACTAATGGACTTGGCTTTGAAGTTGGTGAAAGCTTTGGTACTACAAACAATCATGATCATAATAAACCGGTAAGACAACCTAATGCCTACAAATTTAATGGGAAATGCTTTAACTGTAACAAGTATGGTCATAGAGAAAATCAGTGTAGATCTAGAAACTATCAGAACACTAATGCACCCACCGGTTGATGTTCAAAATGCAACAAAATTGGTCATAATTCAGAAAATTGCAGAATGAATGTAAGATATTATGTTTGTGGAAGGTTTGGACACTTATCTAATCAATGCAGAACACAAACCGACATAGGATATGGAAAGGGTATTCAGAAAAACAATGTGACTTGTTATGCTTGTAACAAGATTGGACATATTGCAAAGTTTTGTAGAAGCAAGACTTCACCGGCAAATAATAAAGGACCCAATTTGAAAGGAAAAGAGAAGGTTGAATAGGTAAAGCAAGAATTTTCAAAACAATGGATTAGAAAGACAGATCAAAATGTTGATGAGACTATTCCTTCACCGGTAGAACAGAGTATCACTCCACTGGTAGGAGATTCCTCATCCAACTAAGAGATAACCCTTGGGGGTATTGCAACAAATTGAAAATCATGCTAGTTTACGCTCGGTTGATGGTAAGAAGATGAATTTCTTCTTTACTGGCAGATGTGTTAAGTTTCACTTAACTGGCAACCATTTATTGTTGTAGTTGAAGGAAAAGACATTATAAAGCAGGTGTTTTTCACTCTTTTTCACTCACCGAGCATTCAAATTTCCTAAGAGCGTGAAATACCTGAGCGAAGGCATCCACAATGAGAAGTGAAGCAAAATCCTTCAAGCATCCAAACCTAAAGGCAGATTAAGGTTTTTATCAATGGCTTCCTCCTCTACTCTTGAACTCATTGCAAACCCTATTATTATTGAAGTGATTAAACGCCCTAGGCCTGTATTCAAGATTATACCCGAAGTAGCAAAGTAGGATGATACCCTAGGTGCATTCTCTAAAATCCTTAAAGGAGTTGCATATGCAGAAGATCCTAGGATATACATACATCGTCATATTGAGGAACTAGGTGCTGATGAAATCATGAATATGTATAAGACTGTCATTTGTGATGAGAATGGTGTTGTGAAATCGGAACATAAGATCATAGAAACCCTAGGTTTTGTGGAAATAATTGATATTCCAGATTTCCTTAAGGAAGTTGTGAGGATTGTACTCAATAGAGTTCATGGAGAATTCTTTTGGCTTGATTCTATCCATAAGATCACTAGAGAAGCAATATAGGCAGTGTCTAGCTTACCTTCCACCAGTAGAAGGCTTGACAAAACTAAGAAAGTTTCAAATAACATTTTGATGATATTAACTGGTGCAACCCATGACAACAGATCCTTGAGAGTCAATGATGTGAAAGACATAAATGTCAGATACATTAGCATGATACTAGGATACAAAACTACACATGCTAGCATATTGAACTCTGTTTCTAGTTTATGTATCAAGAGTGCTTATGATATGGTGAACAGTAATGCTAAGATAGATATATGTGAATGATTGAAGGATGAATTGATTGACAATCTGAAGAAAATTAAAGGTGATAAGAAAGGTACTTTCAGATTTGGTAATATACTTGTATGCCTAATGCTATATATCACAAAGGAAGTTTCTGGTATAGGCAAGAAAGAATTTGGTTTTGACATACCGGTAGGTAAATAACTACTGGATATCTTTACCGATGTGGGAACTAATAGGGAAAACAATATAATTGAATATTTCCAAGCATTTAAGGCTAGAATGAAAACAAGGGAAAGGCTACCTCAGAATATTGTTGACAAATATCAGAAAGAAATTTGTTTTTTTATTAAGAAAGATGAAATCTGGATGGAGGCAGTGGTTCCTAGAACTATTTGGGTGACAGAAATGGGTTATGAGGCTGATGTAAACTTAATAGAGACATATGCCAAAGCCCTACTTGAAGCCCCTAGAGAACTCGAGGAGAAAATATTTGGTAGTTCTGAAACTATTGAAAGCAAAGTGCAAACACTTAAACGAAGGAAGAAAAGAGAGCAATATATCATAAAAGCAACAAAACAGGTGAAAGAGATCAAGGAAAATGTATTGAATATCACCGGTATTAAGGAAAGTGACTTGGAAGGGTTACAATCGAAAGCTCACCTCTCATCGGTTGGAACTTCATCCGACAGTGAAATCCCAGCTGAGTTTAAGAGAGTAGAAAGGAAAAGAAAACCTTCACTGGCACCCTCTCCTACACCAAAGAAAACAAGAAAGAAACAACAAGCAGTAAGGCCTCCAGCAAAGAAAATGACACCAAGGAAGAAGAAGGAAAAACAGGTTATCCCTCCTTTAGACAATCTTTTGAATGGAATAACAGATGATGGAAACTTGTCTAATGTCAGTAAATTGTATGATACTTTTTCAAATGAGGAAAAGGAAAGCATATAAAATAGTAGCATTCTACACCTAGATATCTATAAGAAATTTTTGATAGAGGTTGTAGATGATCTACCCAGTGACTTGTATAGACGACTTGATGCCAAGAGGCTAGCTATTATGGAATTGGATAAGAAAATAAAAGTTGAAAAGCTACTTGCTGTACACCCAGTTAAATTAGTAGAAGAAATTGATGAGTTAATAAGTGAGGCTAACAGGACAGTATTTTCCAATGGTCATCGACATGTATCTTTAGTGGCAGGCAGAGTTAATGAAATCACTAAAGAGATAGCAGATAAATGGGATATCTTCTTTGTGGAAAAAGAGAAGCAAGAAGAACTTAAAAGACCTAAAACATTTAAGGTATACCAAAAGGACAAAGATAAAGGTAAAGGAAAGGTAGGTGGACTACCCAACAAAGCAGTGACAAACAATTTGCCACCACCTCCTTCTATTACTCCACCAGTTGAAACTGTTGACACACCGGCAACTGAGGATATGGAGACTACACATGAGGATACAAATCCTATTTTTGAAGTTTTATAACAATGAATATTGATACACAAGAGGTCAATATTGTGGTTGATAAGGAAACCACTGGTGAGAAGAAAGATGTGGCTACTGAGCCATCGGTTGATAATGTTGCAGTTGAAACACCAACTAATAATGTTGAGATTGGGGTTGAGACACAACTTGAGAAAAATGAACAATCAGTTGATCTCCTGGTTACTGGAATGGATATTGACGATACCATTAATGCAAACATTGAAAAACCTACAAAGTTAGAGCAATCGGCTAATAACACAGAGAAACCAGTTGAGATACCAGCAGTGGATAGTGCAAAGGTGCATACTGAGAAATTGATAGTGAATACCACTAAGACATCATCAGAGAAACCGACAGTAGAGAGCACAGTGAAAACCACTAAGGTACAGGTTGAGAAACAGGAAGAGAAAAAGGTTGAGTCACAATTCATACAGAGACAGTGCCACCGGCAACAGCTGAGAAGCCTAAGCCTTTGCTGATAGAAATGTAGACACAAACTGACCTACCAGAGGTCAATACAAGCAAAGAGGTTACTCACACTGGCAGAATGCTGATTGTTAAGGTAGTTGGACAATCATCTGGTTCTTCCATGTCAGAATTCAGACCAGCTAATGTAACAGAGGTATTATTGGATTCAATTAAGAAAATCACATAGTGTAATTCACTAGCATATAAGGCTATTGATGATACCATTCCTATTCTAAAATTGATTGCACCCAAGTGCAATGTGGACAATAAAGATTCTTTAATTCATTTAGACACATTATCTAAGTATATCACTGGTAACATATTGATAGTTGAACAAATAAATGAGGAGACATTTAGAGAGAAAATGAATAAGGAAAAGGAGAAATTCTTTGATGAGACAATAAAGAAGTGCATGGGACACATTGACACCCTCCTACTGGCACTAAGCAAAACCATTATGGAGTTTAAGGAGTTGTACAGAGACACATGTAAGACAAATATTTTAACAGTAGATATTGATAAGGAGATCAATAAAGTACATAAAGAAATAAATGATATAGCTGAAAACATCATTGGTTCACCTGAACCAATATCAGTTATTAAATAGGAGATAGCTGAATTTGAAGAAAAACTTGAGAAATTGGAGAAGGAAAAGGAAAGAATAAAATACAAGGCAAAAGAACTTAAAAGCAGACTCGGTCCCAAATTGGATTACCTCATCTCTTTGAGGAAAGAGATATCAGAGGCACTTGTTCAATGACTGAAGACACCGGAAGAGAAAATGCATCACCTCATCGGTACAATTCAAAGAATAGAGGCAGCAATGAAGGACAATGACAAGTTCACTGAGAGCTTGAATTTTGTATTAGCAGACATATTTCAGATTGTAACCAACCAGGTACAAGGTTCTAGCTGATAGCTACACTCAGTTGAAATTTTGATAACCTTTTTCATTGATGTCAATGGGGGAGTAGTAGAGAAGAGAAAAATTCAATGACTTAGAGATCATCTTCTCAGGGGGAGCACACAGTTTTGATAAGATTTTTGGACTTCAATTTTTGGATACAATTTTGAATTTTTCTCATGGGTGTTGCCATCAATGCCAAAGGGGGAGATTGTTGGCATTGCACTCTCCAATAAGAATTGTAGATGATTGAAGGTATTGTCATTGATGGAAACCTTGAAATCTTATGGCACTGGCACTGATAGACTCTACACCAGCAGATAGTTCACTAGCAATGACAAAGATGATTATCGGCACCCCAACCAATAGGATTTTGATTATTGTATTTTGTATTTAATTGTAATATCTTTTTGTAAGCCGACAAGGTGTATTGTAATAAGACTCATATATAAGTATGAGATCTTGTAGATCATTTAAGATGCAGATATGGGAAGATTATAGCAGAAGCGAATATTGCAGAAGTAATGTGCAAATATTAAGGCAGATTTTGTTCAAAGGTCTATGGTTATTGTATGAGCTTAAACCGGTACTAAACCTGACATAACAGATGCTAAACTAAAGTAGTAAATTATATTGGATTTCCATAATCCATTTTGTAAGTCATTGAAACTTCCTTTTGTAATTAAGTAGTGAGCTTTAGGCAGTTGGCCTTCCGGCATGTGCAGGCCCCTATTGTGAGTAATATCCATTCATTGGCTAGTGAGTGAATATTGTGGGTTACAAATCCCACTGAGGTTTTTCCCACACTGGGTTTCCTCTTTAAAAATCTTGTGTTATGGTGTGCTTTCTATGTTGTGTTTATTATTCATATTTACTGCATTAATTCTTTCTTACCGGTACACTATTTTGGAATACAATTTATTTAACAAGGTCAGAAAATCAATCAATCGGTTATATACTAATTCACCTGCCCCCCTCTCAATATCTTTGGGAATCCTAATAGTATATACATATATACATATATATATATATATATATGTATATGTATGTATACATATATATGTATATGTATATATATATATATATGTATATGTATGTATATATGTATATGTATATGTATATATACATATACATGTATGTATATATGTATATGTATATGTATATGTATTATACATATATGTATATATATGTATATGCATATGTGTATGTATTATACATATACATATACATATACATATGCATATACACATATACATGCATATGTATATATATGCATATACATACATATATATACATATACATATATACACAAACACACACACACACACACATAATTTCATCTAGTGAAATGAAATCATGATGTCATATGGAACTCACGAATGAGTAATATGAAATCATTCCTTTCACCCTAATCCCCAAACAAACAATACAATAAAGATCTATTTTACACATAAAATCTATAAGCATCAATATCATCATGAATTAATCATCAGATCCAAATAATATCAAATCATAGATGAACATCTCATAAAGCATCATAATTAATCACCAATATATAATCTAAGTCATAAGTATACCATCACTAACATCAATATGTCCATCTCAAATAATGTATCAGTAATCATGTCCTAAACATATAAGCATCATAAAATAGTCCAATAACATGGATCACATGAACGTATCCACACACACATACCAACAAAATAAATACACATAATGAGTCAAACATAGTCTAACAAATCAAATTAATAAGTATATGTAGAAAAACATGGAGGGGTACTACATCCAACAACTCTCAAGCCACTTCTACAACTTTAAAGACAGTGTTAGTTACTTTGGAGCCTACTTCAACAATTATACAGGTATTTACAACTTTGAATCCTACTTCCATAGTATTGGATCCATTTCTATCATCTTTAGATCCCACTTTCAAAATGCTAGATAAATTAAATTATTCAATAAATGTATTAATTAAATAATAAATTAATATATTAATGAGATAATTAAAATTATTTAATTAACGAGGATGAAAAGGATAAATTGATTAGTAAATTTAGAAAAAGTACTAAAATAATGTTGGATCCCACTTCGATAATATTTGATCATTTTATATCATCTTTAGATCCCACTTCCAAAATTCTAGATCTACTTTTAGCAACTCTAGGATCACTTTCACAACTCTAGAGTCATAACCAACAAATTTAGAAACCACGTTCATAATATTGAAACCATTTCTAGCAACTTTAGAGCTTGCTTCCACATCTTTGGAACTATCTTAAAAAATTGAGAACTACTTCTAGAAAATTTAAAGCTCAACTTTTTTTTTTTTTAGAATCATGAAACTTAAGTTTTATCAAACTATTCTAAGACTCAACTTTTGTTGTACAATTCTATAATCCATATTCTATTATGCAATTTTGAAACTCCCTTATAAAATTGAATTCTAAAACACACCTTATACTATATAATTTCAAAGACCAAAATTTTTTTTAGAATTTTAAAGTTGACCTCCTATTCTACAATTTCACATATTAATTATGGAGTTCACATTTTGTTCTACAATTATAGAATTCATGGTATATCTAATGCCTTTCAAATTCATGAAATCTAAAGATTATGTTTTGTTGGCAATATGTTGAAATTGTTTATGTGTTGTCATTGATGTCAACACTATGATCCGGTTGGATATGGTCCCAGTTGGCTGCTGCTATCCCGGTTGGACCTGTCTCGGTTTGTCTTGGTTTTGGTTGATTCTAATCCGGTATGATCAGATTGGTTGCTTCAATTTTGGATGGTTATTCATGATGATTATATGCTTGTCACATTCAGTTGGTTCAAGCTTTGGTGCTCTGGAAGCTATCACTTATATTTTGGATTATCGATTGATATTCTCGATACCGGTTGGTGATATTCGATGAAATGGTTAAGAGATTTTGGTTCAACTTACATAATTGGTTCCTAACGTGCTGAAGGCATTCTTTATCATGTCCAAATTGTTTGGTGGCCTCACATTGGCTGGCATGATGATTTGGTGATCCTATTTGGATCCGGTTGGTTATTTTGTGTTATTACACTGAGGGTTTCTACCAGTTGGTGAAACATGTGGATATAGGTATTAGTAGAATTTCTGGCAGACATAATTGTTTAGGAAATTGTATTAGGTCCATGCTATATAATGTATATCATAATATTGGTCTGGTGGTATCGTGTGATGTAATTTTTGTAATTATGGTTTATGGGATTAGGGTTTAGCCAACCTTCTTATCAAGGTTGATGATCTGTATTTATAGGCGACTTATTCATGTAATTTGGGTGTCAATGGTTATATCTGCATTATCTGAGAGAGGTAATTGTGCAAACATAGTTATATCATTCAGCGAAGGGCGTGATGGATTTAGAGTTGCAGGGAAGACATATGTGCTTAACTAGAACTATATCAAGTATTAGGAGATGCTATCTTCACAGTTCATTTTCTCCAGATTGTAGTCAAATGTTTATGTAAGTCAGTGAGACTTCTTCTTGTGATGAGCAGTGAGCTCTAGGCAGTTGGCTTGATTGCAAGTGCAATCCCCATTATAATTATTTCACATACTGTTGTAGAAGTATTATCTAACTGTGGGTAGGGTTTCCCACTGTGGTTTTTCCCTTTTACCAGGTTTTCCATGTCAAAAATATTGGTGTTGTGTGATATGTGCTTTCATGCTTTATCTTTCACTATGTTGTTTATATTATGCTCCAATAAATGGTTTATAATCTACATTAATTGTTTATATTTGTGGAAAATTGATTCACCCCCCCCCTCTCAGTTTTCCTTCGGTTCATTATTGGTACCATAGATTCTAGCAATTGGTATCAGATCAAGGTCCTCTCTATAGAAGCTTAACCACTTGAGGAGATACGATGACATCAACTTCTACATCTAATCCCCATCAGAAGGAGAGTCCTAGATTTGATGGTACAAATTATAATATATGGAAGGAGTGAATGAAGATTCATCTGAGATGTTTTGGAGCTAAAATTTGGGAGATAACAGAGAAAGGGTATACACCTCATGACCTAATTTTTGAACCCCAACACCTCTTGATGAGTAGAAGAAAGCTAATAATGATGTCAGAGAGAAAGAAGCATTGTTAAGTGCCCTATCAAATGATAAGTTGTTGAATGTCATAGAGATGGAAAATGCAAAGCAGATCTAGTTGAAGCTTAAAACTCTTTATGAAGGTGACCAAGTAGTAAAGATTGCAAAAATTGAAGGTTATCAGGTGAGATATGAAACTTTGAATATGGAAGAAGATGAGAAGATAAATTCTTTCATGGATATAGTGAATGAGATTGTCATGGGAATCAAATGTTGTTATGGAAATATTAATTAGAATGAGGTTGTGTCCAAGATTATGAGAGTTCTACCTCCAACTTACAAGATGAAGGTTACTACAATAAATGAACTCCGAACAATATCAAATACCCTTGTTACTAGAGATACATTACTTAGGAAGTTGTCTACTTTTGAACTTGAAGAACTTGGAGATCAGAGTGCTACTAAAATAGACACTGGATTTAAAGAATCTGCCTCCGGTAAGAAGAAGATAGACTGGAAGGAGTTATATGCTAGAGATTTGGAAGACATTGAGAGAGAAGACAAACAACTTGAAGAGTTGGAAGCCCTAATTGCCAGACTAATCCCTAAAGGACCAGTTGGAAGTAAGTATGAAGGAAAAGTTCCTTTTAAATATTTTTCATGCAATAAGATTGGTCATTTTTCTTCTACATGTCCTAAAAGAGATGCTAGGAATCAAGCAAGATTTATTAGGAATTATAAACCTAATTCAGAATATCAGAGAAGACCTAGATTTAGAAGGAATAAGGATAAATCATGTTACTATGTTGGTGATGATGATGATGATGATGAACCTATGAGTGGATCTGGTAATGGAAGCTCTAGTAAAGATTGGATCTTTATTGCTATCAAGGATGATTCTTTGAAACCTGTCATTGATGCAAATCATACTGCGGAGAAGGATCTAGCTGCTAAAATTGAAGAAAAGGATGAATGGGTTATAGACAGTGGTTGCTCACATCACATGACTGGCGACAAGATTTGGAGACAATAAGGCATGCAGGATCAAAGGAAAAGGAATGGTAAGACTAATACTAGCAATGTTTATTATGTTGAAGGTTTGAAGAATAATCTGTTGAGTGTAGGTTAGATGGTGAATAGAGGATGATGGTATGATGAAAGAATAAGTATCTAGTCAACTACTGAGAGGGGGAGGTGAATCAATAGATAAAAAAATTGATAATAACTTCACCAATCTCAAAATCAATCTCTCATAGTAAACTATCAATGTAATACCACTGTCAAGATAAAAACTTATAAGATAAACTGATTGACTATTACAACAAATTAACAGTAAACAACTTCAAACTCATAAACATCCAAATTCTTTTTCATATGTCAATAGACTTCATTTCTCAATGCTTCCGGTTATCATGACTTATCAAAGTAGTTAAGTAAATCAACCATAAAAACATAACCACAAAAACATTCACCACTTGACATAAATATTTTTGACGTGGAAACCCAAATGGGAAAAACCACGATGAGATGAGACACAAGATAACTATTTGAACTCTTCTAAAGTTCGCCCTTCTGGAGCCTAGCCTGTTAAAGCTTTACAAAAGTCCTGTTAAGAATAGATCCTGTTAGGGATCACCCAGTTAAGGAATTGACTACAATGCCTTGTTAGAAGCAATACCCTGTAAGGAGTAACCTCAGTAGACGATTTGAAAATCTAAGCTAATGGATCACCTTGTTAGAGGATTTGAATAGCACCAAGCTTGTTAGAGCTTACCCAGTTAGGGGATTTCAATTATGTTATAATTGTTAGAAAAAAATAGGAGTTTGTTGATATGTCTAAATAGCACTACACTTGCTTGATCAGATCCTTTTCATGCTCCTATCTGCCTTTACTCAAACTACAAATACATCATCTAGTTCGGCATCCACACACTCAGCTGATCTTTGCCAACTCTGAAACTAAACAACTTCATCGACCTTATAAACAAATCAATTAGGTCAGTAACACAACAAAAACATAATTCTCATAGAGATTACAAACAAGTCAGTTCAAGTATGGTCGTTGGATTACATAGCAATCTCTACACATCAATCAAGAAAACCTCAATCGCTCCTTGATCACCGCTTCATCAAACTTAGTAACTCATCATGCACTTTGCATTATATGAAATATATTTGCTCATTCCCTAGACAAAAACCGTTACATCAACTTGCCAAAATCACTTGAAATTGTCTTCATACAATAATCATACATGTCATAATTGTAGACACCTAAAAATGTCTCATTGATCATGTACTAATTATTCCTCTAATTGATTAAATAATTCTTTAATTAATTTAATTAACTATTTCTTCTAATTTCATATTTCCTCATCATCTTACTAATTATTCTCCAGTCTCTATTTCTAGTTCTCTTTGTCATCCTCTTTATTTCCTCCAATCATTCTTTTTCTTCTTTCAATTAGCCTTTTCTCAATCAGTTGACTCAATTAATCTATTCAATCTATTCTGTTTCACCTCCAAGTCAGCAGTTCAACTATCAATCAACATGTG
Source organism: Cryptomeria japonica (assembly GCF_030272615.1). NCBI lineage: Eukaryota > Viridiplantae > Streptophyta > Pinopsida > Cupressales > Cupressaceae > Cryptomeria > Cryptomeria japonica. The sequence continues at coordinate 286,541,333 of NC_081413.1, forward strand.
AGCTCACCTGAGTTCCACCTCTTGATCATTCTATTCCACCTTTTCAATCAATCTCATCCAGAAATCCATAAATTGAGCATTCAATCCTCACAATTTCTCTAGATCACGAACTTCGAATCTTTGTGTCAATTGCAGGTTGCTAGTGCAATATCTGAGAGCCATCATACCATAGAGAGAAGAAGGACAATGAAAGCCACGATGCATAATAGGGAGTTTCATATTGCTTAGTTTAATTCCATTTTGCATTTATTCCATTGGTTTTATGTTTGAATTTCTTAGATAGTTAAGGATTTCGTGATCGTCCTTATTTCCTATTTAGCAATGGTGTATTTGAGCATGCTGCATTTTGGTGAGTGTTATGCTTGTTTTTGTCACTACATTAGCATTTGATGATGGCACACATACAATTATTGACAATTATTGACAAGTTGCTCTGCATAGTATGATCTGGATTGTTAATTTCATTGATAAGGGATTCACAAACAACTTGTGTAGAGGGATTGGGATCACTAGGATGACTAGGAGAAATGGTAAGTTTATTTGAGAGGGAATATTGTGAAGAACATGGAGGATTATGACATGGAGATGAAGGGATGGAGAGATCTTGATCAAGATTTGGAGAAATAATGAGATTGACACCTAGTTGGTTTCATCATCCTCTTCAAGTGCATCAATAGAAACAAGCATAACATCGGCTCATGTCACAACTTCAGAACTAGAATCTATTTGCCTCATACCCCCACACTTGAAAGACGGGGGGCAAGATAATTTACCATAATTGGATTGCTTGGAAAATGATAATGCTATAGTTGAATTCACGGGTTCCAGAGATAGATTTCCCTTTGATGATCCATAAAATCCAAAAACTAAGAAAATCAACATTGGAAATACTGAATGTGTACACTTAGTTGAGTCCTTATATCCTATTGTAAAAGACATCTTTATCCAACTCTTCAAACAAAGGCCAATGAATTATCTACACAAAACTCTCTGACCCAATGAACAACATGCACCTTAAACAATATTATACCTAAAGGCTGGGTTAGTTTAGGTTTTACTTTCCATATTGCATATCATTTTATTTAAAGAACTGCATTACATATAGTTTCTTTTTTAAATGCATCCCATTCACAAAGTTTCCACATTTTCATATAGCAGCATCAATAAAACAAGGCAACTGTTCAAGTTTATCATGCGTTTGCATTCAAGAGAAACAAGGGTCATCTCCTTTCTTAGATATTTGGACATGAAGTCTTTGAGGTCCTAAGATCATTCATTTTCAACATTGCCCTGTGACGACGCTTTACTTATGGTTGGGTAATGATTTCACTATTTGAGACTTGTTAACCCAAAATCTATCAATTCCTATATCTCAAGCATATTAGGAAGATCTCTAATTCATTCTAGACACCTAATTGATCATATGACTAGTGAAAAATCTAAAATTCTACTTCAGTGCCACTGTAATTGTCACACCCAAATAGGTTTCATTACTTACAAGTCAATGCAAGAGAATAATAAAAGAAAAAGAGATATCCGAAATATTCATCTTAAGGCAAAAGAGAAATGATATATAACTGATATATCACGCATACGAGTGCACCAAAAAGCTTGACTATGGGAACATGTGAATAACTTCATCAGGGCTATGAACACCTACTGACAATGGAGCAATATTTGAGAAATTACAGTCTACAACCTCATCGGAGCTCTTAAAGCTTGTTGGCAGCGAGGCTCTATTCGGGATGCTTTTGAAGTTAGGATAATCCATGTAGCTAGTCATATAGGATGCTAAGGATCTTTAGCGAACACAAGAGTAGGAATTAACTCATTTGCACACACATGGGCAAAAGAAGATCAAAGTTTCAAGAACCAATGGGGAAGTTTTTTGCATCTCCATTTGTAAATCCTAGTCACTAAGTGTGTTAATTTGGATGTTCCAAAGGGCCTTAGGGATCGATTGACCGCTTATCTATGAAATTTTTTGCACCTCCATTTCAATTGGTGTATTACAAAAGGCTAAACAAACACAGTCACCCTTGTTCGAATAAGAAATGCATCTTCATCATGCATAGTGATTAACATAGGTCATGTCAAAAATTCATTGTCTTTACATGCATTCTGCAGATCATCATGTCATACAGGTCTACACATTGGGGGCATAAGTGAAAAAATCCTAAAAATCATATAAAGTTCTGAAAAAATCCAAAAAAATCGTATAAAGTCCTGAAAAAATCCAAAAAATCATATAAAGTTTTTGAAAAAATCCTAAAAATCAGATAAAGTCCTAAAAAAATCCAAAAACAATGAAAAACACAAAATTAAAAAAAAACAGTGAAAAACTCAAAATCCAAAAACATTGAAAAACTTAAAATTCAAAAACAGTGAAAACCATAAAATCCAAAAACATTCAAATACGATCCTGAAAAAATCAACCAAAAACATTCAAATATGATTATGAAAAAATCAACCAAAAACATCTGCAAAATGTCCTAAAAAAATCAATCAAAAACATTCAAATATCGATCTACATAATCCAAAAACATCGAAAAAGCTCTTAGAATAGGAACTAAAAATCGACAATCAATCAATCAAAAAAACTTGCAATAAAATGTCTTGCAAGAAACAAATACCCTAGAAGATATCCAACAAACACTTCACACGAAGTTAACAAAGGATACGACTATCCAATCAAACATCTGCAATCAACTGATCAAACTGTCTTATCAATTGTATCATATCCATATCAAAGTGATCATTATCTTGTCTTAAATAGAAGATGATACACTCAAAATCAGATAGGTCAGTCTTAAACGAGGTCCGCAACTTTCAGAGACTAGACATTATCAAACATCACATCAAGCAACTGAGAACAAAGGCACAAGGTCAGTATAGCTGCTGAATTTTGTCCAGGTCAGTTTTTATCTTTTATCATTTGGTGACAGATATTGTTCCTATGCTACTCAGGGATGTCCATTATCTTTTTCTGTGTTTGCTGCTTCTCTGCTATGTGTTTGTTTCTTCAATGAGATATCTTTACATCTTGGTTCCTTATACCCTGATGTGCTAAGCTTCATTGTTCAATAATAAGGCTCAGTGATGAATATATATTGCACAATAAATATATGACACAGGTTCATGATTCATTCGATTTCATTCTCATTTCATCTCATTTGCTTATTGCTAGTTTGTTGATTCTTTTCTCATAATCTCTTTCTAAATCATTTTCTATCATCTTCAATTGCTTCTAATTCTCATTTGACATTGTTCTATTTCATTCTAAGGTTCATTCTCTCATATTCTATCTCAATGTCATCTTCACATCACCTATCTCTATCTCTAATCAACTAACCATTCTTCTATCTTTCATCTCACATTCTTCTTTTTTCGAGAGATCATTCATATCTTTAATGCACAAATAATCTCTCGAGGGGGCATTACACCCTAAGTGTCACCGGGGCATAATGGGGCATAATTTTTTCATTTTCTTTGAAACAACGGTGTTTCGACATTGTCTCAAAGAGGGGCAAATGTAGACACCTAAAAATGTCTCATTGATCATGTACTAATTATTCCTCTAATTGATTAAATAATTCTTTAATTAATTTAATTAACTATTTCTTCTAATTTCATATTTCCTCATCATCTTACTAATTATTCTATTTTCTATTTCTATCACCATTTAATCATTTTAACCATTTTCTAATAATTAAATATTTATTATTTAATTAATTTTGATTAATTCCCCAATTTAAATAATCTTTATTATTTAATTAATTCCATTCTTAATTTCTATCTCTAATCATCTAATCATTAACCCTTTTCTAATTTATTTTTTAATAAAAGTGGAATATCCACTAAACTTATATATTAATAATAACCCTTTTCTAAATATTAATTAAATAGTTTATTTAAATTATTTAATTAAGTAATTGATTCTTCTAGTTCTCCAAATTCTAATTTCATTTAATTAATTATTCTAATTTCTTCCAAATTCAAATACATGTGCATGATTTCAAAAACCAAATTGAAAATCAAAGTCAAGTTCTAAATATATTTAAATACTAAATTGAATTAAATAAATTCAATATTTGAATTAAAATCTCATGCAAAGATTAAATTGAAAATCTAAGTCTAAATGCAAGCACATGCTAAATTAATTAATTAAATCATTATCTCTCCAGTCTCTATTTCTAGTTCTCTTTGTCATCCTCTTCATTTCGTCCAATCATTCTTTTTCTTCTTTCAATTAGCTTTTTCTCAATCAATTGACTCAATTAATCTATTCAATCTATTTTGTTTCACCTCCAAGTTAGCAGTTCAACTATCAATCAATATGTGAGCTCACCTGAGTTCCACCTGTAATACCCTAAAATTGGTCATCTAAACCATGGGCCCCTAATCTCGACAACATCACCAAGGTCCTAACCAAAGGCAATTAAATCAACTTTGAGCACATTATTAATTCTTCAATCATCAAATGTCACATGGCAATTCAATTACTTAATATTAATTAAATATTCATTTAATTAATTGAATCATTCCAAGAAAATCATTTTAATCAATTATCCTAGTTAATTTATTAAATATCCTAGCATATTTAATTAATTAATAAATTTGCCATTAATCATGCAAAAGGAATTAATTTATTACAAAAGAGGAATTAATTACAAAGCAAGAGTTGAATTGAAAATAAAATAAAAGAATTTAATTGAGAGAGAAATCAAACTTGAAATATTATTTCTTTTTCTAAATTTAGAACTTGAAATTAGAAAAGCAATTAATTGAATTATTGATTATTCTCTAAAATTGGAACTCAAAGCTTTTTAGAAAAAGAAGTTCAGTTGCATTAAAAAGACTCTTTTCTTGAATAAATCAAAGAATTATCTATTTTTATCACAAATGCATAGAATTAATTTAATAATATTTTCTAATGCAACTTGAATTTCTAATTTAAATGCATTTAAATTAAACTATAATTGGAATCTATCTCAAGGTTAACTGAACATGATTTCCCAATTATTTTCAATTAATCCTAAATTGAGCTTTTTCATCATCTCTCTTGTAATTCTCTATAAATTCAGCCTTCAGCTCTCATCCAATTTACCCCAGAGATTTTTGAGAACATGCTTGGAGATTATTATTACACTGATTTTTGCTTTGGAGTCATTGAATACACTGTGCTTTTTTTAATTATTTGCATCCATATTTAGTTCACTCATATTGCTTGAATCTCATATTGCTTGAATTCGTTATTGCTTAAATCTTTCATCCATCTTGCATCCATTTTAGCTTAATATCATGCTCATATAGATTAAATCCTTCATCTTGGTGTAGTCTAGTCACTAGTATTGCTTATAAAAAATCTGAGAGCAATCTTATGCTCGCATCTTTTAGAAGGCAATTGGTCGATTTGTTATGGTTTTATTATTCATGCTTATATCTGTCTAACCATACATGTAATGACTTAATTGAAGTGTTGTGCCTGCAGCTACAGATTCTTATTCCACTTTTTCACACACACATTTCCGACGCCCAACGTGGGGTAGAAGACTACATTTTTCTGCCTCCAAGACTGACTTTTTTATTTTTGTTATTGTTTCAGATTTTTGACTTTTCGGATTTTCGTCCGTACATCCTCTTTTTCACAAACTGAAATGACAAACTACAGGTATCGAATGAAATGGAATTTTGTATCGTATGAGAAGGAATCTTGTATCGTACGATCTGGTAAACTCTGTTGTACGACTCTGTATTTTTCTGGTTAAAAAGACAAAAAAAGCAAATTTCATGATTTTGGTTTTCTGTTCAAATTGATTATTCTGACAACTGACCCTGGTTGTTTATCTGTCTATCTTAGAATTTTTTTTCATAGCCTAATCAGTTTTTTGCAGAATGCTTGTCACATAAAGATAATATGACTATTGATTCATTGTCTTTGCAAGTTGCCTGAGGAGAATCGACCAAACATCATGTATTCTTTCAATTCATTTTTAGGCACCTAAATTCTGTCTAGTTAAAGAACAAATCTGTCTTTCTTGTTTTTAGATGATTCTGAGAGGTAAGAGAGTATGCTCTTGTCTTTTTCTAGACAATTAGAAATCCAGACCCTTGAGGCATTTTCTTTGTTTGAGATTTGTACATCTTTAGCAGGCCTTCCCTCCTAAGGAACTTAAAAACTCTTAAAGCCATTACGACCAGTGTGAGGGGAATGACCTAAGTGGGAATGGATAAACGCCAAGTACTCCAACCCACTATAAAATAAACATGATTTGATAAAAATCAAGTCAACGAAAGTGCTAGGGAATAGCTCTCCTTTGTACCTTCGGGTATATTGAACCTTAGTTTTCAAGGCTGGGAGACCTCTTAATTGAGTTTATACCTCGATGGGCTGAACAGACCCCTTACTAGATCTAATTAAAATTATAAGCTACCTAGTTCACCTCCGAAAGGGGGATAATCTTTGTGCAAGAGAGATAGTAAGTCTCCCAAGATACTTGTCATTTCATGCCCCCATTAGCATTTAGAGTCGGATAATACGGTGTTGAGAATCCATTGCGTGAGACTTAGCGGTCGTATTCTGATTAGCTATTGGGTGTGTACCTTAGTCTACAAGCAAAGGTTTTCTTCTCTCACCAAATTTTGTAGGGCTTGCATGCTATGATTGGAGTTACTATTCGCATATGGACACTCCAATGAGACATTGTGTGTGATTGAAGGTTTTGTCATTGATGGCAACCTTACAATCCTATGGCACTGGCAAAGCATTACACATGCAACCTTACAATCCTATGGCACCGGAAAAGCATTACACAGGCAACCTTGCAATCCTATGGCACTGGCAAAGCATTACACATGCAACCTTGCAATCCTATGGCACCGGAAAAGCATTACACAGGCAACCTTGCAATCCTATGGCACTGGCAAAGCATTACACATGCAACCTTGCAATCCTATGGCACCGGAAAAGCATTACACATGCAACCTTGCAATCCTATGGCACCAACAAGACATTCTACCAGTAAAGCATTATTCAAGCAAGACAGTGCACCAGCATCAACAAGATCACTCTACACCGGCACCGGCACCGGCATAGAAGAAAAGATGTATACTAGCACAGAGGCCGACATGATTTTTGATATGTAATATTTTGTTTATTATTGTAAGCCGACTTGGAAAATTGTAAAATGACTCTTGTATATAAAAGAGATCATTTTAGACATTTGTAAGAGGTGATATAGCTATCAAAAGAAAAATTATTGGGTAGACCCAATGTGCGAATTATAGGTCAAGGGTATATGTAAAGAATAGAGCAAGAACCAGTACTAAATTTGGCATTGAGGATGCTATTTTAAAGCAGTACAGAATATTGGATTTGTATAATCCTCATTATAAGTTAGTGTGACTTCTTATTGAGCAGTGTGCTCTAGGCAGTTGGTCTTCTTGCATGTGCAGGCCCCTATTGTAAGTAATATTCTCTTATTGGCCAATAAGTGAATATTGTGGGTCACAAATCCCACCGAGGTTTTTCCCACACCAGGTTTCCTCGTTAAACATCTTGTGTTATGGTGTTCTTTTCATGTGGATGCTTTTGATTCTATTAATTACATTAATTCTTGCATACTGGTATATTGTTACTTTATGTTCTGCATGTTTTGTATTAAGAAAATTTCATTACTGGTCAGATACTGATTCACCCCCCCCTCTCAGTATCTATGGGAACCCTAACAATTGGTATTAGAGCTTGGTCCTCTATTTTCAGAAGCCTAACAGCTTGAGGAAGATCTTGACGTCGGTAAAAATGGAAAATCTGATGAAGCAACTTGAAGGAGCTCTTACTGACTATGATGCAGAGAAGTTGAAAAATATCAAATTAGAAGATGATTTAAAAGCAGCTCAGGATATCATTCAGGCACTTCAAGAAAATATTACTATTACAAGAAATAAGAGAAGAGAACTTTGTGAAAAATTGCAAAATGATAATGATGAAAAGGAATCACTTAATGATATGATAAGCAAATTGAAACAAGAGATCATGACAACAAAAAATGAAATGCAGGATATGACTATGAGATTTTGCAAAGAGATTGAGGATAGAAAGAAGAATGAAGAAGAATTGACTAGAAGACTAAGTGATGCAGCAAATGAGAACACAAGACTTAGCTATGAGAATGACATGTTGAAGACAGATCTAATGCATACTCAGAATGACTCGAATGAACTAATGAGACAAAAAGAAATCTTGGAAAGGGAATTGGAAACTGTAAATCAACACAAAGAAAAATTCAAGAAAAGCTCAGAAGAACTTGGTACCTTATTGAAGAATCAAAAACCCAAAGGTGACACTTCTGGAATTGGATTTGAAGTTGGAGAAAGCTCTGGTACTGCAAATACTCAGGATCACAGCAAACCAATAAGACCTCCTAATACTTACAAATTCAATGGAAAATGATTTAACTGTAATAAATATGGTCATAGGGAAAATGAATGTAGATCTAGGAATTATCAGAATATCAATCCTCCCACCGGTCAATGCTCCAAATGCAACAAAATTTGTCATAACTCTGAAAACTACAGAATGAATGTAAGATGTTATGTTTGTGGAAGATTTGGACATTTATCAAATCAATGCAGAACACAAACTGGCATAGGTTATGGGAAAGCTATTCAGAAAAATAATGTAACTTGTTATGCATGTAACAAGATTGGTCATATTGCTAAATTTTGTAGAAGTAAAGGTACACTAGTAGACAACAAAAGTACTAGCTTGAAAGGTAAAGAAAAGGTTGAAGAGGTTAAGCAAGAATTCTCAAAGCAATGGATTAGAAAAGCTGATCTAAATATTGGGAATACTCCTCCACCGGTAGAACCAACAAATGCTCCATCGGCAAGACAATATGATGCTCCACCGGCAGGAAGTTCTTAATCTAATTGAAGAAAATTATCTTGAGGGTTTGGCAAGCTAATGACACATGTGATATTATTCCCTCAGTTAGAGAAAAGAAGTTAAGTGAATACATTACCGGCATGCAATCAATGTGGTAGGTAGCGAAAAAGACTTTATAAAATAAGGTTTTGGCTCCATTTCATTTCACCGTGATTTCAAACTTTCAGAGAGCGCAAAGATTTCTGAGCTAAGGCATTTCGAGCAAGAAGCAAGCACACTCCAAGCAATCATTCATCCAAGACAAAAAAAAGGTATTTTATCATGGCATCCTCCTCTTCAATTGAATACATAGCAAACCCCACTGTTGTGGAAGTAATTAAAAGACCTAGGCCCGTATTTCAGCTAGTTCCTGAGGTAGCTAAGAAAGATGACAATATAGGTTCTTTTTCCCAAATTCCAAAAGGAGTTGTTTATGCAAAAGATCCTAGAATATATATCCATTGCAACATAGAGGAATTAGGAGATGAAGAAATTAAAAACATGTATAAGACTGTTATATATGACAATTCCAGAAATGTAAAACCTGAATATAAAGTTGTTGAAACCCTAGGATTCACTGAAATCCTCTGCATTCTTGAATTTCCCAAGGAAGTGATTAGGATAGTTTTAAGCAGGGTACATGGTTCATTCTTTTGGCTTGATTCAATTCACAAAATTACAAAGGAAGCTGTGAAAGCAGTAATAGGGTTACCTTCCACCGGTAACAGACCCGACAAGACTAAGAAGGTCTCCAATGACCTAGTAATGAACTTAACTGGTGCAACATCAGACAAAAGGTCTCTAAGGGTTAATGATGTGACCGATATAAATTTTAGATTTGTTAGCATGATTTTAGGGTACAAAGCAACTCATGCAAACAGACATAACTCAGTTTCCAGTTTATGCATTAAGAGTGCTTGTGATATGGTAAAAGAAAATGTGAAAATTGATGTATGTGAATGGTTAACAGATGAGTTGATTGATAACTTAGGAAAAATCAAGAAGGATAAGAAAGGAACTTTTAGATTTGGAAATTTACTTATATGGTTAATGCTACATATAACCAAACAAGTTCCCAGTATAGGATATAAAGATTTTGGATATGACATACCGGTAGGAAAACAATTATCAGACTTACTCAACAACATGGTTGAAAACAAGAAAAAGAATATCAATGAGTATTTTCAAGCACTAAAGGTTAGAATGAACAAAAGAATCAGACTATCATAGAAAATTGTCAACAAATACAAGGATGATATATGTTTTGTAATAAAAAAGGATGAGATCTAGATGGAAGCAGTCATCCCAAGAACAATTTGGGTAACAGAGATGGGTTATGAGACCGATGATCATATCATTGAAACTTATGCTAAAGCACTTCTGGAAGCACCCAGGGAACCAAAGGAAGAAGTATTGGGTAGTGCCGAGACCATAGAAAATCAAATTCAATCTAAGAAGAGAGTGAAAAAGGTTGAAGCATTTGTGAGAAAAGGATCCAGACAAGCAAAAGCCATAAAGGAAGATGTATTAAAGAAAACCGGTATAACTGAAGATGAGTTGGCAGACCCACAACCTGAAGCTCATCTATCACCGGTAGGTACTTCCTCAGAAGGAGATATACCAACAACTTTTAAAAGAGTTGTTAGGAAAAGAGATCCCTCACCGGCAACCACTCCTTCACCTAGAAGGACAAGGCAGAAGCAGCAAGCTGTGAGATCTCCAGTCAGAAAGGTCACACCTAAAAAGAAGCTGACCCCTAAGAAAAAGAAAAAGACCACAATTGACTTGGCACCTCTAGAAATTTTGTTAAATGAAATCACAGAGGAAGGTAAATTGAAGAACATAGAGAAAATATATGACACTTTAACAGCTGATGAGAAAGAACAAGTAGAAAATAGTGTTATATTACATATGGATATGTACAAGAAGTTTTTGATGGAAGTAGTCAATGAAATTCCAGATGTATTATTTCAAAGACTAGAGGCAAGAAGACAGGCAGTGATAGAATTGGATAAGAAAATAAAAATTGAGAAATTACTTCTTGTATATCTGGTAAACTCACCTAAAGAAATTGATGACCTAATTGCTCAAGCAAACCGGTCAGTATTCTCTACTGCACACCGGCAGATTTCACTAATGGCAGGAAGAGTTAATGAATGAAGTGACAGAGGAAATAGAAGATGGATGGGATATATTTTTAGTTGAGAAAGAAAAACAAGAAGAGTTCAGGAACCCCAAACCTATAAAAGTTTATCAGAAAGATAGAGACAAGGGGAAAGGTAAAGTTGGTGGACCACCAAGTATCAAGGTTAGAGACAACTTACCCCCACCTCCTTTAAATACTCCACCGGTAAAATCAACAACTACTAAAGATCAACCGACAGCTGAGAGCATGGATACAGAGGATGGCAATACTAATCCTGAAGTCCTATATACTGTGAATGTTGATACTCAGAAAATCAACATAGTGGTAGATAAAGATACAACAGATAAATCAGATATAGCCAAAGAGCCTTTGGTAATAGGAAATACAGAGCAATCGGTAGTGGATATAGGGAAAAAGGTGGAATCTGAAGCACAAATAGAGAAACTAATAGAGCTAAAGGCTCCAGAACAGATGCCACTGGTAAGAAATGAAGCAGGAAAACCAATGCTTAAAGAAATGCAGACACAAACTAACTTGCCAGAGGTCAATACAAGCATGGTCACTTCCATCGGTACTCAGTTTGTTGGGTCACCATCAAAGTCAACAAATGTGACTGAGGTATTACTTGAATCTATCAAGAAAATAACTAACTATATCTCACAAGCTTACAAAGCAATAGATGATTCAATCCTATTTTTGAAATCAATAGCTCCTAATTGTAATATAGATAATAAAGATTCTTTTAGACAGTTGGATACACTATGTAAATACATTTCTGAAAATTTTGAGCAAATAACGGGAGAATCTATAAAGGACATTGTAGAAAAGGAGAAACAGAAATTCTTTGAGGAAGGAATTAAGAAGTGTAATAGAGATTTTGACACACTTCTACCGGAATTGTGTAGTTTGTTAAAAGAGTTAAAAAACTTGTACAAAGACACATGAAAAAAAAACTTCCTGACTATAGATGTACACAAGAAGATAAGCAAGATACAGGAAGAAATAAACAAGCTTGCAAACAATTTTGTCAACTCACCGGATTCATTATCTATTTTTGAAGATAAGTTAGCAAATTTTGAGACAGAATTACTTAAACAAGAGAAAGAGAAAGAGACAATAATAAATAAGGCAAAGTACTTGAGATCCAAATTGAGTCCAAGATTGGATTATCTAGCATCTCTACGGAAGGAAATCTTAGAGACATTAACACAGGGAAGTAAAACACCGGCAGAGCAATTGCAGCATCTCACCGGCACTGTGAAGAGAACTGAAACCACAATAAAAGATAGCAAAAATTTTATGGATAGTATAAACTTAATTTTGGGCGATCTTCTTCAGATAATAACTACCCAACTACAAGGTTGAGGATATGGATAGTTGAACCTACAAACTCTACTAACCTTTGTCATTGATGCTAAAGGGGGAGTAGTAGGATGAGAAAATTCAAAAGCACAGGGATCATATGCTCAGGGGGAGTCACTCACTTTTTTGGTCTACACATTTTTGGATATCTTTTTGAAATTTCTCATGAGTGTTTCCATCAATGCCAAAGGGGGAGATTGTTGGCATATGGACACTCCAATGAGACATTGTGTGTGATTGAAGGTTTTGTCATTGATTGCAACCTTGCAATCCTATGGCACCGGAAAGACATTCTACCAGTAAAGCATTATTCAAGCAAGACAGTGCACCGGAACCGGCACCGGCACAGAAGAAAAGATGTATATCGTCATAGAGGCCGATAGGATTTTTGATATGTAATATTTTGTTTATTATTGTAAGCCGACTTGGCAAATTGTAAAATGACTCTTGTATATAAAAGAGATCATTGTAGAAATTTGTAAGAGGTGATATAGCTATCAAAAGAAAAATTATTAGGCAAACCCAATGTGCGAATTATAGGTCAAGGGTATGTGTAAAGAATAGAGCAAGAACCGGTACTAAATCTGGCATTGAGGATGCTATTGTAAAGCAGTACATAATATTGGATTTGTATAATCCTCATTATAAGTCAGTGTGACTTCTTATTGAGCAGTGTGCTCTAGGCAGTTGGCCTTCCTGCATGTGCAGGCCCCTATTGTAAGTAATATTCTCTTATTGGCCAGTAAGTGAATATTGTGGGTCACAAATCCCACCAAGGTTTTTCCCACACTGGGTTTCCTCATTAAACATCTTGTGTTATGGTGTTCTTTTCATGTGGATGCTTTTGATTCTGTTAATTACATTAATTCTTGCATATCGGTATACTGTTACTTTATGTTCTGCATTTTTTGTATTAAGAAAATTTCATTACCGGTCAGATACTGATTCACCCCCCCCTCTCAGTATCTATGGGAACCCTAACAGTTACTATTTATACTACGTGTTTTCTGTGTTTTCATCCCTGAAACAAAAACTGAAATATCAAAAACTGGAGAAAACAAGAAACAACTCAGTGATTAAAAACTATGTCTGTGTCAGAACTAGTCCATCCTAAGTCAAAATTTTGTCCAAAACTAGTCTATCCTGGTCAAAAAGAACTCCATCTTAGAATTGGTCATACTCAGTTGTCATACTCAACTATCGAAAAACTCAGAATTTTAGTCTCTTCTCTGTGAACAGTCATACGAATTTGATCATTTATCATCCTGCATCATATCTTGTGTCATACAAGTCTGATAATTTATCATCTAAGCTCAATCCTCTATCGTACGAAACCCAACAGTCTATCATCTAAAGCTAAATCATGTGTCATATGAAACATAAGTGCACTGAATCTTTTGTCATTCTGGACATACCCATTTGTCATATAGTACTGGCAGCAACTCGTACGAAACATAACTGTTCTCATCCTAGAACTATTAAATTATCGTCCGGCTCAATAAATCCTGTTGTACGAATCTCTGGTTTTGTCAGTACAGAGCAGTCAAACTTGCCTCAAAAAGTCTACAGCAAACATAATATTGGTTATCATCATCCTAAGCATAAACAGATCAAGATAGTGTACCTCTGCCATTTGTGTTGCACGCTTTGGTCGATCATCTTTTCAGCTAGTTCAACCAACTACCTATCAAACCAAAGTCACTTAGATAACGTCTTATGCAGGATAGATCGTTCCTGAAACCAGACTGAATCTTAGTTACTACTCTCGAATCAACTTAGATAAATGTCTTATACAAGATAGATCTTTCCTGAAACCAAACTAAATCTCAATTGCTTCTGTCAAACAAATACATTAACCGAACAACTAGCTTTGAAATTGATCTTGACCTCTACATCACAAACAGTTTTAGGTCACACTAATCCATAAAAATGCCTACTCAAACCAGGAGTTCTCATAAGAAAGAGGCCAAAGGCAAAGGACAACCCTTCACATATCAAGATAACCCATACCACGTGAAGGACCCACTCACTGATAAACCTTCATCATCAGGGGTACCAATTTTTTATGAACATGAATCTCCCACCATACATGAGACAGAATACAATGACAAAGACGACCTTAATATTCATGAAACCGATAATGGTTCCTCATCAAGTGAAGCTGAAGAAGACACTGAACCTCTAGAAAAAGAAATCTGTGACTGTTAAAAGGATAAAGACTTTTGAAAAATGATGAAAGCTATCCTAGCTCGAGAAAAGGAAGACTATTTCTTAGAACTAGCAAAACAAGGTGCCAAGCTTCCTACTGGATATGATGTTCAGACACTCATTACTAAAAATGAAGAATCACCTATACTCATGGTACACAAACAATTACTAGCCTTACGGACCAAGATCACTGAATTGAAGAATAAGGATAAGTCCCCAAAACAATATTCTTTGGAGACAATATGCTTTTTTCCATTTGACAAGAATCTATACATGCCTCCATTCCCTTCATGAGTTGAGATCCCAAAATTTGACAAATATGATGGTACCTCAGATCCTCAAGATTATGTTAGAGAGTTTTGTGCTGCCTGTATGGAGTTCATGAATGATCAAACGTATCTCATGCACCTTTTCTCGAGGAGTTTGGGAGGACAAGCCATGGAATGGTTCTCAAGTCTACCTAAAGGAATAAAAATGTTTGAAGAACTAATCTAACTATTCTTACAATAATACTCATACAACATTCGACATCATGTGACTATGATCGAGCTTTGCAATACTAAACAGAAAATAGGGGAGCCTTTCCTTACTTTCCTCCAACATTGGAGAAAGATGTTCTCTAGGTATTCAAGACTTATCCTAGATTATGAAAAAATGGACATATTCGTCAACAACTTGGTTCCAAAATTGAAATATAGTATACAAATGAAAGTACACCCATCATTTAACAAAATGGTAGATAATGCCATTTGAATGGAAGATGTTCTCATTAAGAAGGGGGATATCTCACCTTGGAAAGAAACACAACCATGATCTAGATCTAAAGAGAAAAACAAGTATTGGAAGTATGGCAAAGACAACAATAAGAATGTTGTTAATGATGGAGTAGTAGAAAATGTTAAAACCAACTCAAAGCCTATGATATTCAACTTGGCTAGTGGCACACAAGCGCTCAAAGTTGTTGAAGCTGCAATAGAAAATCCTCCGAAGAAAACAAAAGAATGGTTCAAAGAGAAACCTTGGCTTTCCAAACCTAAGAGTGATTTTACTCCTCTCGAAGAATCATATGAATCCACTTTCAAAACTCTATTGGCAAACAACTTGATAATGCCACCAGATAACTCTAGACCATATGATCTAGAAATCAAACCAAAATGGTGGAGAGAAAATGAATACTATGACTTCCATCAGAATAAATGTCATAACACAAACAATCGCATGAAGCTCAAACATGAGATTCAAGATCTCATAGACGTCAGTAAAATTGTTGTCGGGAATGACCCAACCAATGCTAATCACAAAGAATTTAAGGACCCTTTACCTATTTACGAACAAGGTGATTCATCAAAGACCAAAGGAGGTGCCAAAGTAAATTATACTTATACCAGCAATGACAATGTCATCAACATGATTGAGCCTTCCCAATCAGAATATTGCAATGTGATTATAGTCTAAGACAAACCAAATGAATCATGATATGCAAGAGCTCTGACCCATTCTCAGAAGAAAGTTACTCTCCAAGGAGCTAGTTCTTCCAACCTGGCTCAAGCAACATCGAACCCACCAGCCTTGTCAAACAAAAAAAAAGAATCAACCTTGGATAAATTTAAAAGGATAACTTCAACATCATCCTCTAGATATAGCATTGTTGAGCAATTAGAAAGGACAAATGCTCAAATCTCAAACTTTGAATTGATAAAACTGTCATCTGCTCACAAAGAGATCCTAGACAAAGCATTGTCCACCACTAATGTTCCAAAGGATTTAGACATTGATCGGTTTCAGTCTATGGTGGGTCATCTAACTTTACCTCACCATCTAACCTTCTCTGAAGAAGATGACAACTCGCTAAATCATCCACATAATCAGCCATTTCATATTGAAGCCATGATCCATAAACACAGAGTCAAATGTGTTTTGATAGATGGAGGCATGGGTTGAAGGTTGAATATTTATACTTACAGTTTTCTTACACAACTAGGATTCTCTAAAAAATGTCATTGATCCTGCCAAGAAAATAACAATTAAAGCCTATGATGAAGAAGAAAGGACCTCTAAAGGTCTGGTATCATTACCAATCAGGGTGGGACCTATAGAAAGAGATGTCCTTTTTTAGGTACTTGATCTTCCTTTGTCATACAATATCTTACTGGGTAGCTCGTGGATTGATGAGATGAAGGCAGTTCCATCAACATACCATCAATGCTTAAAATTTCCTTATAATGGAACAAAAGTCAGTATTCCTGCTGATACAAATGTCACCTATAATGCATTAATAAAATGTACTAATACTTTTGTGCCTCATAATTGGGCAACCTCTACAAATGAAAATCCGGAAGCTTTGATGAAAGAATTAGAAAAGAAATTGAAGATTACAAATACCGGCATCGATGGCTACAAGATAGAACTGGTACTCTCATTAGTTTCTCTCCCTCCATCACCAAAATAGTTGGGCAAACCATCAGAGGCTATGAGAACACAAAATTCAGCTCTGAATATCATATATGATGCTCTTTTTGTACAGTCTTCTACTTCCTTGGCAGATGAAATAGAAGAGGATGTTGTTCTTAACTGGCTTTTCAAGGAAGATAGTCAAAATGAGGAGGTATGACATTGTGAGATTTCCTCAACCCAATATGGTCCTGGCTACACGATGATTCAATGCATGGGATATTCAGGTACTGGTCCCCTAGACAAACATCAAGAGGGTATCATTGAACCAATTCAGCTGCAAACAAAATCAACAAATGATAAGGATGGACTGGGGTACAATCCAAAAAAGACATCAGATCAAAAACATGCTTCTAAGTCTAAGTGGCAGAAAATGATATCACCTTCAACATTACAGGAAATGAATGCTCAACAAACTCAAGGAGAGTGTGTAAAAGAGAAAGAGGAATCAACAGTCAAGAAAGAAGAAAAAGTCATCACTCAAGCTCTGATGGTGTCCGCTACAATAATGCAAGGAGTTGAGGTCTCAGAGGATATAAGAGATGAAGTAGTAAGAATCAGAGAATTGTTTGCACCACTAAAAGTTCCAGTCACATACACTGGTAGGCAACAAGTAGATAATTCAGAGACTGACTCAAATGAGTATGAATGGGGTCCTGACCACCTCTCGGATACATCTAGTACAAAAACTCCAGAAGAGTCTAGCGGTATCACAAATGATACTCAAGAACTAATGCGCATAAAACTAGAGAAGGAAATACAGGAAATCAGACTAAGAAGACAAGCAAACTATGAACAAGGACTAAAGGAAGGAAGAATACCAGAAAGATTTTCATCTATGTACCCCTATACTAAGACATAACAAATCAGGTATAGCACTACACAATAAGAGTTGGAAGCTACAGAACAAGAACTAGTTATTTGTCCAGAAGAAGCTGAATGGAGTAGATGACAATAAATCACAGAAACAATAAGATCATGTCAACAGGTATGTCAAATACAAATGATAAATGAGACAAATCTTGAAGGAACTTGCAGCATTAAAGATGTTGGTGTTGATACCATACATATACTCACTAAATCACTTGAAGAAGACTCAAAAACTTCATCCGATGACTCTGATGACACTAACAACAGTCCTATTCAGGACAATAACTACTTAGCATCAAATTTTGAATCATCTGATGTAAATGATGAAGATTTGTCTACTGATCTTATTGCTGTCAAACCATGATATGACATATAGTCTGGCATGGGGAACGATGCTACAAGTATGTCTATTGGATTAGATCAACTAAATATTAACATGAACTTTGATAATCATGTTCTAACTCTTCCTGGTCTTAAGACACTTATGCAAGGTATCCTTCTAGAACTCGACTTTCGATCCATAGTTGTGATGAGAATACCATGAATGCTCTCGAACCTGTCCAACATTTATCCTTACTACATCCAGAACCAATTGACTGTACTTTACAAAACTAGACCATGAATATACCTTCTTTTGCCAATGACTTTATGTTAGCCTATTATCTCAATGTAATTGAACCTATGGACTCTTCCACCAGTGAACAGAGTGAAAAAATGACTGAATCGGATATCAAGTATCTTAGTCGCAAAAACAAGAAAAATAAAAATAAAAGATCTGATGGCAAAAACCACATTGTGGCGGTGTCAGAATCTAAAAGAGAGAAAATAAAGGATGTACCTAAGGGTGAAAACCTCTCTGAGGCACCTGAAGGTGAGATACTTGATATACTACCAAGTCACTTCCAGGAGAGATCTTCCATATTGATCGATCCAATTCAGCTAGTGAACATTGGGAGTTAAGATACACCACACATTATTCATGTAGCTCAATCATTATCAGCAGAAGAATTGAAGGATTTCACTCATCTATTCTCAGAAAAGAAAATAAACTTTGCATGGGTGTACTCTAATATGCCAAGCCTGGATCCTGATCTCATCATGTACCATCTTTCTATCACACCAGGGCTTAAACCAGTCAAGCAAAAAATCCATAAGATGCACCCTCATGTGGCACTGCTAGTCAAGGCTGAGCTAGAAAAACAGCTAAAAGCTACATTCATTAGAGCTATAGATTATGCTAAATGGATTTCAAACATAGTACCTATGTCAAAGGCAGAAAAATCTATTAGAGTTTGCACTGACATCAGAGATCTCAACAAATCTTGTCTGAAGGACGAATTTCCATTACCAAACATTGATACGATAGTCGAGATGACTGCTAGGTATGAGATGTACTCACTAATGGATGGATTCTCTGGATATAATCAAATCAAAATAGCTCTTGGAGATCAAGAAAATACATCTTTCACCTATGCATGGGGAACCTTTTGCTGGAATGTCATGCCATTTGGGCTAAAGAACATAGGAGCAACCTATCAAAGAGAAGTTACTACTATTTTTCATGACATGATGCACAAGAATATGGAAGATTATGTTGATGACACTTTAGTGAAGACTATGAAGAGATCAACACATATTCAAGAGCTAGGTCCTATACTAGACAGAATGGAAAAGTTCAAACTCCGGTTAAATCCAAAAAAGTTTGCATTTGGAGTGACATCTGGTAAACTACTTGGCTACATCATTTCAAAGAAGGGAATCAAGGTTGATCCTGAGAAGGTCCAAGCCATAATGGAAATGTCACCTCCGAAGAACATCAGTCAAATGAGAATTCTACAGGGACGTCTCCAATCAATCAGACTCTTTATTTCTCAGCTAGCAGACAAAGCTCAACCTTTCACAAAAGTATTGAGGAAAGGAGTAATAAACAATTGGGATGAGGAATGTGAACAACATCTTTGGCAAATCAAAGAGTACCTATCAAATCCACCAATATTGATGCCACCTATTCAGGGTAAACCATTGATCTTATACATATCAGCAACTGATTCATCACTAGGGGCACTTCTGGCACAACAGGATGACAATAAAAAAGAACGAGCTATCTATTACATCAATAGAACATTGGTGTCTTATGAAATGAACTACAATAGAATAGATAAAGCATGCTTGGCATTAGTCTTTGCATCACAAAAACTAAGACACTACATGTTAGCACATTTAGTTAAGTTAGTGGCTAAAATTGATCCACTCAAATATCTTCTCAGCAAAGCAACACTTACAGGAAGATTGGCAAAATGGGTCATGATACTTATAGAATTTGACATTGAGTATGTGGAATGCAAGGCCATAAAAGGATAGGTAATTGCTGATCAACTTGTTGAAGCTCCGCTTGAAGACACTCAACTGCTGCATATAGAGTTTCCAGATGAATCAATAATGTAGCTTCTTCAACAACCCTGGAAGATGTTCTTTGATGGGTATTTTACTCAAAATGGTTTCGGTGCTAGAATACTATTTATTATTCCTCATAAGTATACAATCCCAAAGTCTTATAAGATTTTCTTCCCTTGCACAAATAACATTGTAGAATATGAAGCTTTGGTGAATGGGATAAAGCTAGTTATTGAATGGAAGGTTGCAGAATTACACATCTATGGAGATTCTCAGTCGATCGTAAATCAAATCAATGATACATATCAGACTTGAGATGAGAAACTGATGCCTTATAAGAGGATGGTGGATGATCTCAAGAAATATTTTTCTTTTGTATCATTCCAACAAATTCCTAGATCCACAAACAGAGCAGCAGATGCTATGGCCACCTTGGTGTCTATACCTAAGTTACAAGAATCCAATTTTTGCTTTGAATTCCTGGTGGAAGAGTTACATTACTCGGCCTATGATTCTCCTAAGACCCAAATAGTTTGTTCTATTATTTGACATGACTCATCCTGATATAGCCACATCTACTCTTATCTACGAGATCAAATTTACCTGAAAATCTTACCCGTAATGAGAAAAGAAACTTGACACAAAATGCTTCACGGTATGTTATCATTGCTAATGATTTATTTAGATGAGGTTTGGATGGTACATTTCTTAGGTGTCTAGAAATTGAAAAGTCTAAACATGCATTATTGGAAGTTCATGAAGGTATTTGTGGATCTCATTCGAATGGTCTTACTTTAGCTTGGAAACTACTATAGGTTGGCTACTACTGGCCAAACATGGAGAAAGATGCCATTAAATTTGCTAAGACCTATGAAAAATGTCAGCTACATGGGAACCTCATACATGCTCCAACAAGGGATCTCATACCCTTCACTACACATTGGCCTTTTTAGCAATGGGCCTTTGATCTCATTGGTCAGATATATCCTGCTTCATCTAACAGACATAAATTTATCATAATTGCCACTGAGTATTTCACCAAGTGGGTAGAAGCGGTTTCGCTCATCAAAGCAACTAGTAAACAAGTCACCTTGTTCATCTTAAACTATATCATTTGTAGGTATGGAATACCTTCATCCATTATGACTGATAATGGAGGGAAGTTCAAGAATAAAGACCTAGGTGAGCTCTATGAGAAATTCAAAATAAAACAACATTGGTCATTAGTATATTATCCACAAGGTAATGGACAAGCCGAGGCATCTAACAAAAACCTATTGACTATCTTGCACAGAATAGTGAACAAATCTGGAAAGGATTGGCATCTATAGCTCAATCCTGCATTATGGGCTTATAGAACAAGTATCAAAACACCTACTGGGGATGCACCTTTTTCTTTAGTGTATGGCTCCGAAGCAGTATTACCTATTGAAGTAGAAATACCATCTCTAGGAGTTTCTTTGTAAGGTCTTGTTACTAATGAAGATCATAGAATATCTAGATTGCAAGAACTCGAATTGCTAGATGAGAGTCAGCAAGTGGCATTTGATCACCTCAGAGTGTATTAGAAGAGAATGTCTAGAGGATATAACAAGAAAGTTAGACAAAGAGAATTTCAGGTTGGTGACCTAGTTCTGAGAGAAAATCCTATAAATCAGCAGTTTCAAGAAAACAAAGGGAAGCTTCAACCCAACTGGTTGGGTCCCTACATAGTTACTGTAGTCTTTGGCTCTGGTGCCAATCAACTCTCAAACTCAGAAGGAGAACAACTCCATGAACCAATTAACACCATCCACTTGAAGAAATTATTCACTTAGCATTCTCTGCTCCAGCAACATGTATAGCTGAAAAAGTCCTGAAAAAATAAAAAATAAAAAGACAAAAATCATAAAAAGTCCTAAAAAAAAAAGAGAAAAAAAAGGAAAAAAAAAATATATAGAGAGAAATTGCCCTGGTGAAAATTTGGTAAACAAGCACCTTGGTAAAAGAAAAAAAAGAATCTTTGCTAAGTAGGTGAAAACCTGGTAAACAGGTGCCTCTTGTACTCAAACGCTCCATCTATCAATGCAACATTGACAGTCCCGCTTTCCTGCATCTTTGCTTTCGCTTGTACATATATTTTAGTCACTTTTGTGACATCTTGGTTTGTTGGAACCCTCGTGGCTTGAAACTGATCAATGTCCTAGTCTTAGGGTAATCAACTGAGCAATTTACATGTCCTAAGAAATATCAACCAATTCATCTTTCCGTCAGTGAAACCTGGTCATCCACTTCGAGTCAGTCACCTGTCTCCTGACTACTAAAGGGTTTTATCACTGATTTCACAGGCAAAACAACATAATGGAAAACAATCACTAAACAATTTGAGATATGCATGAAAATTTTCTTTGTGTGTTGTCTTTTATATTGGTTTTCGATTATTATCCCTTTGAGTAACTCAAGGAAGTCTATCGTGACTAAGAGGAGCAAGGATTGGGGGCATAATATTTTCTTTGTTTTCTGCTTGTAGGAATGATCTCAATGATCTGGAAACATAAAATTAGCTGGGTGTCTGTGATAAGAGCCTTCGCATCAAGGTGAAATTGCCTCACATACCTCGACTCCACTTATTTGTATGCTATAGGGAGGTATACATCATTTCTTTGTCTATTTTGAGGGAATTTCTTTATGATGCAATTTGGGTCCCTACGAAATTTGTCCAAGGATATGAACAAAAAAAAGGGTCATTGTGGACAAGATAATAAATATTGCACATTGAAAAAGAAAGGAACTCTAACCTGCTTGTATGTTCATTATGCTCGGTGATGAATCTTAAGAATTTTAAATCTAGTGACTAGGTTTAGGTTGCATTTTGCATATCATTTTGCATTTCATTCTATATTTTGTGAATCTAGAGTGATTTCGGTGTGATAATAATGATCTCTTAATTTTGTGAGAGCTGGAAGCATCATCATTTCTTCGCTAAGTGGTCTATTTTTCATGATTTCTCCGATCGAGTACTTGTGTTTTTGAGATGTTAGCTACATATATAAACATTTTATATAGATTCATACATGTCATTATTACTCATTTGCATTCATCTTATTGCATAGAAAAATAAAAATTTGCATTACTTATTATTCATTAGCATTCATCATTTATTTGCATATGAAAAGAAACAAAAATAGACATCCATAATCATTTGCATTACATACATCCATACTGAAAGAAATTCATACATGTAGAATAAAGCATATAAAAAGCATCTCATAATCAAATTAGCACAAGTATTATGAAGTCTCAGAGTACAAAATGATGTCAAATGAAATATACAAACTCCCATCCGAGCAAGAATCATATAGGCCTCAAAAATGGGTATGTCTACAAAAAAATATCAGAGCTACAAAAACAATATCTAGCTCTCAGCTTCTCCCTCATCACCTGGTGGAGGAGGTGGAGCCTGCTGACCAGGATCCTGACAAGGTGCCTGAGCTTCCTCCGATCATGTAATGTACTATGAGTAGGGGAAAACCTATTGCACAACTGGAACTGCTACGTTGTATGCTACAACATAGTATGCTGCCCTACTCATCTAGTAAAGGACCTCCTACCGCAAAGCATCTATCCCTACTCTCCTCTCTTCTCTCATCTCTATGATTTGACAATCGCACTTAGCCCTAAGCTTTGCTAGTTGTTGGTCTCGCTCTACTAGCTGAGTCTGAGCCACTATCAGTTGTGATTGCAACTCCACAAGACGTGCTCTCATCAACCATCCCGCGTCAGTCCCCTACTCTCTCACAGGCTCTCCACCCCCATCTCCACCTCCAACTCCACCCTTCTCCTCCCTCAACTGTCGGACCTATCTCGGTGCTACTATCTCCTCCTCAACTCCACCTAGCCTCACACCCATCCTCCCAAGGGATCCGCCCTCACTCCTCTACTGTCCAATCCTAGCTGGAACCCTTCTGCTACTAGCACCAGGATTGCCACCTATCCACCTAGGAGTCTCGGCTCTTTGTCCATGTCCCTATATCTATCCCTGTCCCTATGTGGGGCATCATCCTCAATCTCCTCAATATGAGGAGCCTGTCCAGCTGGATCTATGAATCTGGGGAATAGATGTTGTTGGAACCAATCCCTATACAGGGGCAATACCCCCGCATCTGTAACATCATCCATGTAATCCCATCTAAGACATTGTAAACCAATTAGCTCCTGCATACTCAAGGAATAGGATAACCTCGGTGACCATCCCTACCTCTCCTCATTAGCATATCTTGGATATGTTGTGTACTCCTGCGAGATCCCTTGAGGCCTACCATACTGCCTCATCACTTAAGATACTATAAATTGCTCCACCATAGTCTACGATTTTCCAATAAGTGGCTGCATAACAAAAAGATCCTTGCGTACTATTTGCCAGTCATCCCATGGCTCTAAGCCCCTATAAGGTCTCCATACCATGGCTATCAAGTCATCCAGCTACCTTCGCCAAAAATTGGTCTTGCCCAGATGGGGCTACATAACATAACCCACATACCTATATACAATCAGCTACCTAGGCTCTTTGCTATCATCAACAATCGACTGACAAACTGGGAGGTGCTCCCAAGCCCAAACTTGTAAAATCAAAACTCCAGCGGCCATGCTCTTGCCCTCCCTATACACAACCTCATGCATCTTTTGATACATGTGGGCTAATATACAGGAACCCCAGCCAAGCCTCTGAGGGGTCTCCATCAATCTCTCTAGCATCCTACCCCAACCACACTGGAATCCCTACTGTCCTTTATCCAGCATCAGAAAACAGTCGATAAAACCTACTAGAACACATGCCAGAGGAAAATCCTCACTATACTTGCTCATCATGATGTCCCAACTGATGGAATGTGTCAAAATATGAGGATCCCTGAAGACATGCCTAACTTCTTGTAATCCAAGTAACAATGCTGCATCGTAATCTACCTTATCCCCAGCAAAAGGGATACAAAGGAGCCTATATACATCCTCGGGAGTGATAGTCATCTCCCCAACTGACAAATGGAAGGTATTATGCTCTGAATGAAATCGCTCAACCAATGTTGTGAGCATTCTGTGATTCACACGGATGTTTTGTAAACCAAGAAGGTGTGTCAAGCTACACAAATTAATATGAGCCTGCTTAAGATCTAATAACTTCCACACTAATGTCATGGTAGGAGGATAAACACATCTAAAGAGCACATGAGGCAATCAAACCTGGAAAAATAAAATAATGAAGCATTAGAAAATATTCCAAATAAGCCTAGAAGAGAAGTAAAACATCACGCAAATCCAACTACGTCCATTGCGAAATCAAAATTTCTAGTTTAGACCTTAAAAAATGCTCATTGTTTCCCAAATGACAAAACACAAAAGGACAGCAACTTGTACGAGTCAGGATTGGGCCCCTTATGACAAAAGAACCCCATACAATAAAAGATTAGACCTCGAACGACAAAATGGTCTTTTATGCATGTTGTTGATAGAAGGGTGGGGTTAGAACGACAAATATAATGGCCTAAAATGACAAAAATACTTCAGCAGTTTGTTGTACAAGACAAGATCCTATCTTGCATGACAAAATGAGAAGGTTTGACTTCAAACGTGTCAAAACTTGAAAAATGAACAAAAAAATTGAAAATTGAGAACATAGAGAGGCTTAAGATTGACCACTTACCACTGGCTCATAGTGTTGAGATCGATTATGTCATCTCTGGCACTTGAATCGATGCTCATGAGTAGGGACCACCATTTTCTTTGTAGAAGGATTTGAATTTTCAAACTTGGAGGGTTAAAATGAATTGAAAATGACACTTTTACCTCATATGTAGCCAAAACCCTAATTTTTCAACTTGCTTCGATGGACATGAAAATTGTACCCTTAGCTAATTCGCCTGTTCTGATTCCATTTTTGGGATCGAAATCAAATTTTGAGATCATTTTGCTAGTCAATTTCACAAAATTTGGACCACTTAGCACTTTTCATCAAATTCTCATTCTTTCTTCAAATTGCACTCAATTTCTCATAAATCAACGCTGAATCTCAATTTAATTCTACACAACTTTGCGCTCAATTTCTTATCAATCAACGCAAAAAAATTTTAAATTCCTCACAATCATTTGTGCTCAAACAACTCATCATCACCAAAAATTGCCTATAATGTACCCTCGTTATCTTTTGATTTTGCTCTCGAGGGGGCATACTAATGACCTTATGACCCCACATCTTCAAAGTCGAGAAAATTTTCAAATCTTCATCAAAAGTCAAACAAAAAAAATTCTTTTTAACTAAAGAAAATCAATCAAATTCTTATTGCTAAGGGGCATCTCATCTTCATCGCTTCATATCAAGTTGAGATCCCTCGATCATCTGAATCGAATCAATCACTAGGGGCATATCTGTTTCATCGCTTCATATCAAGATGATATTTGTCTTCATTTGAATCAATCTCTTAACGTTAATCAGTTTCATCACTTTTCATCAATCTGATTATTCATTTAAACTCAATCAAAAGTTTAAAGAGTATCTTTGATCACACGCTCAATCTAAGCAAGTGTTTAGTTTCATCGCATCGAATCAAGCTAGACAGTTTATTTTTCACTCATCATATCTTGATCAATCATGTTCAAGGTCAATTTTTATCTTCGCTCACTGTGTCTAGTTCAATCAAGCTCTAGATCAGTAACATCAGCTTCTTGATCAATCAAGTTCAAGTTCAGTATCTTTGTTCTCTATCGTTCCTAAGTTCAATCAAGTTCAGGATCAATATCGCTTTAATCAGACTTCATTCAGCTTCATTGCTTCGAATCAAGCTAAACACCTTGCTCTTTCTCTGGTTTGTGATCAATCAAGTTCAGAACTGGTATCTCCTAGACATCAACATATTCTTTGAACCAACACCTTGCTCACACATTAATTCAAAGAGGGACAAATGTAATACCCTAAAATTGGTCATCTAAACCATGGGCCCCTAATCTTGACAACATCACCAAGGTCCTAACCAAAGACAATTAAATCAACTTTGAGCACATTATTAATTCTTCAATCATCAAATTTCACATGGCAAATCAATTACTCAATATTAATTAATTAATTAATTAATAAATTTTCCATTAATCATGCAAAAGGAATTAATTTATTACAAAAGAGGAATTAATTACAAAGCAAGAGTTGAATTGAAAATAAAATAAAAGAATTTAATTGAGAGAGAAATCAAACTTGAGATATTATTTATTTTTCTAAATTTAGAACTTGAAATTAGAAAAGCAATTAATTGAAATATTGATTATTCTCTAAAATTGGAACTCAAAGCTTTTCAGAAAAAGAAGTTCAGTTGCATTAAAAAGACTCTTTTCTTGAATAAATCAAAGAATTATCTATTTTTATCACAAATGCATGGAATTAATTTAATATTATTTTCTAATGCAACTTGAATTTCTAATTTAAATGCATTTAAATTAAACTATAATTGGAATCTATCTCAAGGTTAACTAAACATGATTTCTCAATTATATTCATTTAATCCTAAATTGAGCTTTTTCATCATCTCTCTTGTAATTCTCTATAAATTCAGCCTTCAGCTCTCATCCAATTTACCCCAGAGATTTTTGAGAACATGCTTGGAGATTATTATTACACTGATTTTTTCTCTAGAGTCATTGAATACATTGTGCTTTTTAGATTATTTGCATTCATATTTAGTTTACTCATATTGCTTCAATCTCATATTGCTTGAATTCGTTATTGCTTGAATCTTTCATCCATCTTCATCCATTTTAGCTTAATATAATGCTCATATAGATTAAATCCTTCATCTTGGTGTAGTCTAGTCACTGGTATTGCTTATAAAAATTCCAAGAGAAATCTTATACTCGCATCTTTTAGAAGGCAATTGGTCGATTTGTTATGGTTTAACTATTCATGCTTATATCTGTCTAACCATACATGTAATGACTTAATTGAAGTGTTGTGCCTGTAGATACATATTCTTATTCCACTTTTACACACACACACACACCACCTCTTGATCATTTGGTTCCACCTTTTCAATAAATCTCCTCCAAAAATCTACAAAATTGAGCATTCAATCCTCACAATTTCTCTACATCACAAACTTCAAATCTTTGTCTCAATTGCAAGTTGCCAGTGCAATATCTAAGAGCCATCATACCACAGAGAGAAGAAGGACAATGGAAGCCACAATGCATAATAGGGAGTTTCATATTACTTAGTTTAATTATATTTTGCATTTATTCCATTGGTTTTATGTTTGAATTGCTTAGATAGTTAAGGATTTCATGATCGTCCTTATTTCCTATTTAGCAATGGTGTATTTGAGCATGCTACAATAATCATTGTCTCTCATCATTAGATTGTAAACCAATATAACCAATTCACCAAACTTAATCAGTTAGGGTTTATAAAAAACAATAGGTAGGGTTTACCGGTTACCGGTTCAACTCTCCAATATATAGCAATACCGGTTCACTCCACAAATTCTTCCTATTGGTTATAGTTTCCTTCACTAGCTCTTCCTACTGGTTAGAAAACAATATTAACAATATCAACAATATCATTATTGGTTAATTGACATCAATGACGACATAACATATCATTAATGCAATCTTCATGCAAACTCCAATAATCTCCCCCTTTGGCATTGATGGAAATATAAATATCACTACCATTGATTGTTGCTGTGATTGTGAATAGGAATCATGGTTTACATTACCAAGTATTCACCATGCTCTCCATGTGTTCAGCTTGTCACTAGTTCTTCTCCTTTTAATCACATAATTCTTCTCCCCCTTTGACAACAATGCCAAATTGAAAGTAAAACATGTAATGTTGAATTTCACTATGCAGCATCAACAACCTGCAACTTGATGCTCCCCCTGTGGAATAACTCCACTTCTACACCAATCCTTCTGTAAAATTCTGCAAGTAGCTCCAGGACTCATTTAATAGACATCATGCTTAACTGACCTCATAAAGGGGTACAACCCCTAGCTGACTTCTAATATACTCCAAAGTATCCTTAGGTAGAGGTTTAGTAAAGATATGTGCAAGTTGCTCCTTGGTAGAAACATGCTCCAAGATCACATCATTACTCTGCACTTTTTCCCTTAAGAAATGATACTTCAATTCAATATGCTTGGTTCATGTGTGCAAAATAGGGTTCTTGGAAATATTTATGGCACTTGTATTATCACATAAAATCTTTATAGGTTCTTAAATCTTCATCTTTAAACTTTCCAAAATGTGCCTCATCCAGATAGCCTGAGTACAATTCATGTAAGCTGCAACATACTTAGCTTCACCAATAGATTGTGAAGTACAACTCTACTTCTTACTACTCTATGAAACAAGTCTTCCTCCAAGAAAAAATGGTCCACCAGTTGTGCTTTTCCAGTCATCAACATTTCCTGCCCAATCTGCATTTGTGTACACCTTCAAGTCAAAAATTCCTCCGTATGGATACCATAATCCATAGTCATTAATACCTTTCAAATATCTAAAAAATCCTCTTGATTTCTATCAGATGTGTTTCCTTAGGATTCTTTTGAAATCTAGAAATTATGCCAACTACATGAGCTATATCTGATCTGATGTGAACAACATAGTGGAATTTTCCAATCATTGACATGTATTCCTTCTCATCAACAACTGTGGATTCATCTTCCTTAGACAACTTACAACCTATAACCAATGGTGTCCCAACTGGTTTATAGTCACTCATGCCAAATATCTTCAAGACCTCTTTCACATACTCAGACTGTGTGATGAAAATACCATTCTTCATTTGTTGTATTTGCAAGCCTACGAAATTTTTTATTTCTCTCACTAAAGACATTTCAAACTCATTTTTCATTTCATCTACAAAACTATTGCTCATGTCATCATTACCTCCAAATATGATATCATCTACAAATACTTCATTGACCACTATTTCATCTTCTTCAGATTTAAGATAAATGTTACTATCATCACTGGTTCTTAGAAATCCTATCTTCATCAGATGTGTATGAAGCCTTTCATACCATGCTCTCAGTGCCTGCTTTAATTCATATAAAGCCTTATGCAATCTACATACCATATCTTTCTCATCAGTCAAAGCATAACCTTTGCAAACCAACCTAGCTTTGTTGTGAACTACAACACCATCTTCATTCAATTTGTTCTTGAATACTCACTTAGTACCTATCACATTTTTATTTACCGGTTAGGGTACTAGGGTCCATGTTTTTTTCTTCTCAATTTGATCTAGTTCCTCCTCCACAACTTTAACCCAATGATCATCACCAAATGCTTCCTTAGTAGTTCTTGGTTCAATAGTAGAGATCATGCAAGAATTCTCTCTGATTCTTCTTTTGGTTAGTACTCCATCATCCTTATCCCCAATAATTTGTTTAGGATTGTGATTCAGTCTCACATATCTTGGAATATCATGATCATTATCTTCAGGTTCAACTTCTTCATTATCATCATCTTCTTCTGAATTTATCTGTTTCGGTTGAACTGGTACATCAGTATTTGCTTTGCCGGTTTCAGATTTCACAGTTTCTTGTTCAAAAAAAAAATGCAAGGACCTTCATCCTTTTTCTCAAAATTGGTTTCCTCTAAGACTTCAAGATATTCATCCACTCGAGCATCAACACTCTCAATAATTCTCTATGTCTGGTTGTTAAAACACTTGTAGGCCTTACTCTTGGTATAATAGCCAAGAAATATACCTTCATCACTTTTAGCTTCAAATTTGCTAATACAATCACCTCTCTTAATAAAATATTTGCTTCCAAATATCTTGAACTAACTAACATCAAGTGATCTTCCATACTAGTATTCATAAGGAGTCTTGTCCTTACCTCTTTTTACCAAAATCTGGTTCATAGTGTAGACAGTTGTGCTGACAACTTCTCTCGAGAAACTTTTTGCTACACCTCCTTGTATCAACATTGTCCTAGCAACTTCAACAATTGACCGACTATTTCTCTCTATGATACCATTCTATTGTGGTGTCCTCAGTGCAGAAAGTTATCATTTGATACCATTTTCTTCACAATATCTAGTGAATTCCTCAGAAGTAAATTCACCGCCTTAGTCTGTCCTCAAACACTTTATCTTCTTACCACTCTCCTTCTCAGCTAAGGACCTGAATTCCTTGAACTTACCAAAATATTCATTCTTATCCTTCAAGAATGTGACCCACATCATCCTTGAGCAATCATCAATGAAGATCATAAAATATATGTCACCTTGAATACTTTTTGTCCTTATTGGTCCACAAAGATCTGTATGAACCAAATCTAACAAATATTCTGCTAAAAAAGATTTGCTCTTGAAAGTTGAGGATGTCATCTCTCCCAACTAACATTCTTTACATAGAGCATTAATGAGTTTGTCCAACTGAGGAAAACCTCTCACTATCTTGGACTTACTCACTTTAACAATGTTATCAAAGTTTATATGACAAAATCTCCTATGCTAAAGCCAACTATCATCTATCTTTGCAATTAAATAGTTGTTGACTTTATGATTAAGGTGAAATAGGTTACCTTTAGTTTTCTTCCCAGTTGCAATCAGTTCACCTTTGCTGCCATAGATTTTGCACATACCGTACTTAAACTCCCATGGGTATCCTATGTCATTGAGTTGTGCCACACTCAAAAGTTTGTGCTTTAAACCTTCAACCCAATGGACATCATTTGCACTACTCTTTCCATTAAGAGAAATAGTTCCCTTACCTTTAACCATGCAGGGTGAGTCATTTCCAAATCTTACAACTCCACCATCAAATTCCTTCAAAGAAATAAATTTGCTCCGATCACCGGTCATGTGACGTGAACAACCACTATAAATGATCCAATCATCAAAGTTATCCATCCTAGATACTAATTCCTTCTAGTCTAATATCTCTTCTTTAATAGCTACAAACACAATGTCTTCATTAGCATCACCATCAAATTCTTCATCAGTGATACCACCATCAATAGCAATAAGACAATCTCTTTTGCCTTTACCCTTATACTTCTTGAATTTTTCTCGTTTGTGTTCATTACCACCATTAGGACAATAAGCAGCTATGTGTCCAATCTTGTTGCATGCAAAACATTTCAAAGGTACTTTACCTCTATATTTACATCTACCTCTAGGCAACCACTTGGCCAACAATGCTTCAAGCTCAAATAAATTGTCTTTATCATCAGCTTCTCTATTGGATCTAGATTCATAATTGTGACTAGCATCTCTACTTTTTCTCACAGATGGGTTAGAAACAAAATCTCTAAATGAAGACTCAGATTTACGTACAATACCATCATAACCATTTAATTAAAAATCAGTAAGCTTGCCAATGATGGAGTCAAGAGTTACCTTAGTTTTGTCAATGGACTTTAGCTCCCGAATGACTGCAAATCAGATAGTGTACACCAGTAGCAGGGTTATCAGTACCTTACTGATCACTGTGGCATCTTCCACTTTACCTCTTGCACTCTTAATTTCACCAACTATCTCTTTTACCCTTTGACCATACTGCTAGATATTCTCACCTTCATCCATCCGCATGTCATCAAACTTTCCTCTTAGACTCTATTCTTTAGCAAATCTCTTCAACTTTTTTCCATACCTCATATGCAGTCTCTAGACCATGAACATCTGCATACTCTACATCGAATAAATAACTGATAATAGCCTCTAATGCTTGATGATTTTCATGTTTATCTTTATTCTAATCATAAGTCAAAATACCAGTAAGTGAAACATATTTAGTATCGACATGTTCCCAATACTAGCTTCCCAGACTTGATATAAATTTTCATTATGTAACTCCATATCCTATAGTTCTCTCTATTAAAATTTGGACCTTCCTTCTTTATCATGATCTACAAGATCTTTACCTCAAGCTATTAGGCTTACACCTTAGAGGACCTGATACACTCTGATACCAATTGATGGTATGATGAAAGAATAAGTATCCGATCAACTATTAAGAGGGGGGGTGAATCAATAGATAGAAAAATTGATAATAACTTCACCAATCTCAAAATCAATCTCTCAAAGTAAACTATCAATGTAATACCACTGTCAAGATAAAAACTCATAAGATAAACCGATTGACTGTTACAACAAATTAACAGTAAACAAATTCAAACTCATAAACATCCAAATGCTTTTTCATATGTCAACAAACTTCATTTATCAATGCTTCTAGTTATCATGACTTATCAAAGTAGTTAAGTAAATCAACCATAAGAATATAACCAAAAAAACATTCACCACTTGACACAAATATTTTTGACGTGGAAACCCAAATGGGAAAAAACATGGTGAGATGAGACTCACAAGATAACTATCTAAACTCTTCTAAAGTCTGACCTGTTAGGAGCCTAGCCTGTTAAAGCTTTACAAAAGTCATGTTAGGGACCACCTGGTTAAGGGATTGACTACAATGCCTTGTTAGAATAAATACCTTGTAAGGAGTAACCTCAGTAGAGGATTTTAAAATCCAAGCTAATGGATCACCTTGTTGGAGGATTTGAATAGCACCAAGCTTGTTAGGGATTACCCAGTTGGGGGATTTCAATTCTGCTGTAATTGTTAGAAAACAACAGGAGTTTTCTGATCTATCTAAATAGCACTAAACTTGCTTGATTGGATCATTTTCATGCTCCTATCTGCCTTTACTCAAACTGTAGATACATCATCTGATTCAGAAACCACACACTCAACTGATCTTTGCCAACTCTGAAACTAAACAACTTCATCGACCTTATAAACAAATCAATTAGGTCGGTAACATAACAAAAACCTAATTCTCATAGAGATTAAAAACAAGTCAGTTCAAGTATGACTATTGGATTACATAGCAATCTCTACACATCAATCAAGAAAACCTCAATCGATCCTTGATCACCCCTTCATCAAACTTAGTAACTTATCATGCAATTTTCATTATATGTAATATACTTGCTCATTCTCTAGACAAAAACCATTACATCAACTCGCCAAAATCACTTGAAATTATCTTCATACAATAATCATACATGTCATAATCATTGCCACTCATCATCAGATTGTAAACCAATATAACCAATTCACAAAACTTAATCGGTTAGGGTTTATCAAAAATAGCAGGTAGGGTTTATCGGTTATCGGTTCAACTCTCCAATATATAGCAATACCGGTTCACTCCACAAATTCTTCCTACCAGTTATAGTTTCCTTCACTAGCTCTTCCTACCGGTTACAAAACAATATTAACAATATCAATAATATCATCACCAGTTAATTGACATCAATGACAACATAACATATCATTAATGCAATCTTCATGCAAATGCTAATAGAGGATTTTATTTACAATTCAAATATGGAAATTGCAAGATTAACAATAGATCTCGATTGAAAATTGCATCTGGAACTCAGACCAAAGGAAATATATTTCATTTGAACTCTGGTGAGAAGGCTTGCTTGATTGTTCATATTGATGAAAGTTGGCTATGGTATAAGAGGATGTGTCACATGAATTTTGATTGCATAGTGAAGATCAGTTCAACACAGGCTATCAGAGGTTATCAAGCCTCATAATCTGGTATGTAGAGAATGTCAAATGGGTAAGCAAGTTAGAACTTCTTTTAGAAGCATACATGATATATCTAATAAAATTATTGATCTTATTCATATTGATCTGTGTGGACCGATAAGGACTAAATGTTTTCAAGGTGATAGATACTTTATGTTTCTTATTGATGACTACTCTAGAATGACGTGGGTTGCATTTTTGAAAGAAAAATCAGAAGCTCTTAAGAAATTCAAAATTTTCAAAGCTATGGTTGAGACAAAAATAGGATTGAAGATAAAATACTTAAGATCAGACCAAGGCAGTGAGTTTACATCCGGTGGCTTAAACAACTTTTGTGAGAAGCATGGAATCAGAAGACAATTTTCTGCACCTAGAAATCCACAACAGAATGGAATAGTGGAAAGGAAGAACAAAACTATCTTAGATGTTGCAAGGTCAATGATAATGGAAGCCAAATTGCTTGATATCTATTGGAGAGAAGTTGTCAATACTGCGGTATACACTTTCAACAGAGTACACATAAAAGGTGATATCGGTAAGACTCCTTATGAATTATGGTTTTGTCATACTCCTACTGTCAGATATTTTAGAATTTTTGTATGTAAATGCTATATCATAAGAGATGATGCATTAGGGAAATTTGATCCTAGATGTGATGAAGGAATATTTTTGGGTTATTCTACTAAGAGTAAAGCATATAGATGTTATAACAAAAGATTGAATAGGATAATGGAAAGCATAAATGTCAAAGTGGATGAACAAGGTAATAATCAGATCAAATCATATGACTATGGACCGGAAGATGAGATTGTCAGATCAGAACCGGTTGTGCAAGAATTAGTTCAGAGCATTGATCTAGTTGCTTCGGTAACAACAAAAAATTCCATAGTGATTGTTGATTTGCAGAAAGAGTCAGAAATTCAAGATAATTCTAAGATTCTTAGGTATGTAAAGCTAAATCATTCTGAAGATCAGATCATTGGAGATAAGAGGAAAGGTGTGATGACAAGAAGAAGTTACCTGTTGAAGAGGTATGCTTTTTTTCTCAAATTGAACCAGAATCTTTTATTGAAGAAAGTAAAGATGAAAATTGGATGAGAGCTATGGAAGAAGAATTGAATCAGATAGAAAATAATAAAACATGGGAATTGGTTCCTAGGCCTAAAGATAAAAATGTTATTGGAACCAAATGGGTTTTTATGAATAAATTAAATGAGGAAGGTCAGGTTGTAAGAAACAAGGTTGTATTGGTTTGTAAAGGATATTCACAGGAAGAAGGAGTTGATTATAATGAAACTTATGCTCTGGTTGCTAGGATTGAAGCGGTAAGACTATTTCTTGCCTATGTTGCACACAAGAACTACAAGGTATATCAGATGGATGTTAAATGTGCATTTCTGAATGGAGATCTTGAGGAGGAAGTCTACATTAAGCATCCTGATAGATTTTCATTATTAGAGGACAAGGACATGGTTTGCAGATTGAAGAAAGCTTTATAAGGACTGAAACAAGCTCCTAGAGCATGGTATGCTACATTAGAAAAATATCTTTCAAAGCTCAGTTTTAGAAAAGGTAGTGCTGATAGTAACTTATATTATTAAATTAAGCATGATGACATACTGATCATTGAAGTCTTTGTGGATGATATCATTTTTGGATGAGAAGAAAGTTTATGCATGAAATTTGCTAATGATATAAAGAATGAATTTGAAATGTCTATGATTGGAGAGATGAAATTTTTCTTAGGTTTGCAGATTACTCAGACTGATAAAGGTATTTTCATCTGTCAAACTAAGTATGTGAAGGAATTGCTTAAAAAATTTGGTCTTGAAAACTCAGAACCCATTGGTACTCCTATGATAATCGATTTCAAATTGTCTAGGGAAGATTAATCTCCTAGAGTGAAGCCATCTAGATATAAATCAATGATTGGTGGATTGATGCACTTAACTCAAACCAAACTGGATATAATGAATTCTATTTGCATTGCTTCTATATTTCTATATGATCTGAGAGTAAGTCATGATATTGTTGTTAAAAGGATATTTAGATATTTGGCAGGAACAATAGATTGTGGGTTATGGTATCCAAAGGATGATGATTTCAGATTATGTGCGTATATAGACTCAAATTGGGTAGGTGATGTTGATGACAAGAAGAGCACTATAGGTGGTGCATTCTTTCTTGGGAAGAAGCTGGTTTCATGGCTTAGCAAGAAACAATCATGCACTTCATTATCTATTGTTGAAGCTGAATATGTAGATGTTGCAAAAAATTATACTCATATCTTATGGATGAAGAAAATGTTGAAGGATATAAGGGTAATTTATGATGATACTATTGTTATTTAGTGTGATAATACTATTTCTATTGATATGTCAAAGAATCTAATATTTCATTCCAAATCAAAACACATTTTTATAGGGTATAATTTCTTGAAGGAAAATGTTGAAGCAAAGGAAGTTAGATTGGTTTATGTGCCTACGAAGGAGTAGATTGCAGATATTCTAACAAAACCATTGCCTAAAGATACTTTTGAATATCTTATAGATCAGTTGGGGGTCACCACCCCTCCGGCAGTGACTTGGAGATGCAGGGATGCATCAATCTAGTGAGCTTAGTAGAAACATCTTCCAATATGGGTTGATGGGATGATGTTGCTACTCAGGGGGAGTAGTCGGCTATTTGGTTTGGCATCAACCCTTTGTCATTGATGCTAAAGGGGGAGATAGTGTTCATATGAAAAATAGAAAATCTTGGGGGGAGGGATATTTTGTTGGTTCTTGATTGTTTGAGGAGATTGTTGGCAATCCTTGGCAGTTGGATGTTTTTCACATTTAGTGTTTCTATCAATTCCAAAGGGGGAGATTGTTGGAAATATGCTCAAATTGCTTATGTATTGCCATTGATGTCAACTAGTGCAGGAGCACCTATGAAACACCTATGAAGACCTATGGAGACAAGGTGCACTAGGGTCACTGATAGGCCCTCATGGAGGATCAATGAGTAATGAAGTCTAAAAGGCCTATAAGGTCTTAAAATGAGCTTTGAGTTTGATCAATAAAACTTGTATTTTGCTACACTTTTCCTACCATTTTCACGGTGACAGTCAGATCCTTATTGATTTTAATGCATTTGATGTTTGTATTTTGAAAGATTCTTATTTAGAGGTGATAAAGGAATTATCTAATTTTGTTTTGGAGGTAGTGGCATTTGATTTGGTGTTCATTTGATAAAGATATCAAAGTTTTAGCAAAAACTATCAAAACCCTGAACAAGGGTATCCCGTGACCTTGCAAATGTAATATCTTTTGTTTTAGTGATTAACCAAACCTCATTTTGGGCAGGAATGAGGAAAAGGATGTATATTACCTATCCAAAGTGTGTGCATGGTTCTATGAAGGAGATGGCATGTTCATGCATGGTGGTTTTATGACTGTTGCAGTCACAGTGGGGCAGATTGATTGTCACAGTCAATGGTGGAGGCTTTGTTTGGAGTGACAAAGCATATTAAGGCCAGGAGGGATTAGAGGAGTGTTGGAGGGTGTGTTGGATACCTTCCCAAGGTATTGGAGCAAGTGGAGTTCCCAAGGGAGGTATTAAACCAGTGGGTTTCCTAGAGCTAGCTACAAACTGTCCCAGTTAGGACAGTATGAGATAAGGAGGGTTAATTATTGAGCCAAGTTGATTTTAAACATGCCATGAGTTGTGAATAGAACCTAGTTTATTGTGAGAGTGCCTTTAGTGTTGGGAGTGGGTGTATACCATTTTTTGGTGACCATCTTGAGGGGTGATTGGTTGACTGCCAAGTAACTAGTGATAGGACAATGATAAGTCTTTTGCCTTGTGGTCCTAAGTTGGAGTTTGGTTGGTTGTAAGACTTTCAAATACAATGTGGGAAGAGTCTGCCTTGGTGTTAGGGTATGGAGAAGACTAGGAGCCAAGTGTTGGTCCTTGAGTAGGGTCCAAAGGAGTGAGTAGGTTACCAAAACCTTAGGAGTGGAATCTTAGTCATATTGATGAGATGATCAATCATGATCAATAGGAGTTGGAATGGGAAGTTGGTTTAACCTAGCATTTAGAAGGATGCTCTGGAGTGTCACCTTGAGTGAGTGAACCCTTGAGAGTTATTGAGTAAGAGATCCCTCTGCATCAGATGGTATCAAAGCAAGCAAAAGGTCTGGGATATGTGTGTAGGAATCCTAGATAAGTAAGAAGATGTATCTGACAAGGTCAGAATGAGAGTTGTGTAATGCTTTCATAGAATACTTGGATGGTGGAAGGAAGCAAAAAGGAAAAGAAGTAGAGAGAAAGAAGACAAGAGAATAAGATGAGAGAAAGAATAAAGAAGAAGAGATGAAGAGGTTAGATGAAGAAGAGTTGAGTAGATTGAAGAAAGAACTTGGTGAGGTTGATGAGAAGTTAAGAAGACTTGCAGACGAGAGGGAGCAGTTGAGAAGGGAAAATGAACATTGGGAAACACAAATGAAGTTGAGGTTGGAAAACCTAGAGAGGAAAGTGAAGAGTTGGCACTTGAAGGTGCAAAAGAGAATATTTTGGCATGTAAGGAGGCTAATAGCAGCAAAGAAGAAGGCTAATGAGGAAGCCTTGAAGGTGAATGATGAGTTGAGATGCCAAGGAGAATGGCATGTGAATGAGAATGAATTTGGTGAAGGAGAAGAACTTGATCTATGGGCATTGTATGCAGCCATAGAGGAAGAATGGAGAAGCCATGGTGGGGTTGACTCACTTGAGATATTGGCATAAAAGATTCCTATGATGAAACAAGCTGATATTGAAATCAATGATGATGCTATATTTTTTTTTTCTAATCATTTGTATGCAAGTTTGTTGAGTGTTTACATGGATGACAATATTGGAGGTTCTTATATTAAGTACCATTTGCTTGGGAGGAGTTGCAATGAGCCACCAAAGCATGGAAATTTTATTGTAGGGTACAAACAGAAAGAGAAGGAAGCCATTCAAGGGGACCTTGAATCTTTTGTCCCTGGGAGTATGGTGTAGGAGCACCTATGAAGCACCTATGAAGACCTATGGAGACAAGGTGCACTAGGGTCACTGATAGGCCCTCATGGAGGATTAATGATTAATTAAGTCTAGAAGGCTTTCAAGGTCTTAAAACAATGTAAGCATGGCTATTAGAGCCAATAAATGCAATGAAAAGGTCAAAAAGTGTAAAATTGTCAAATTTGGCAATTAGTCCTAGAAAGGGCTAAAATTGGGTTTTGAAGGGTAGAATAGGTTTTTGAGGATTAAAATCATGTAATAATGTTTAAAAGGTAATTTAAGGACCATTTGGGTTTGGTAGGATGATTAGTTTCCAAAGTATCAAGCTGACAAATGAAATTGTCAATCTTGACAACTTTTGAGCAACTTTTGTTGCAACTTTGCAAAAAGGGGTAGTTATGGGTAGTTACAAGATGGATTTTGGACTTGGAGGCCCAAATAAATTATAAAAGGGTGATAACTGATGCAAACATTGGGAATGTGTTGGTATTTTGGTATGGTTTTGTCATTGATGTCAACACCTACTAAAACACTAGCACTTTGGAGATCCAACAACATTCACTGGCAAGCAAGTAACTATTGCACAGTTACTGGTATATGGTTCACCTGCAGGATATAATGATCACCGACACTTGGAATGATATGGAAGACACCTGGTAATGTTGAAGACATCATGTGGACACTTTGTTTTGAAGAATTAATCATTGGTATATTCATATTTGCATATTTGCTTTTACCGGCAAATAGGTCCAAGGTTACCCAGGGTTACACCGATAGGTTTATCTTTTCCAGATCAGCATGGCACGCTATGGAGATGACTAATTATTATTGTAAATTCATTAAGCTGACATGTTTAATTGGTTATTGCATCGGATATTATATTGTTTGTAAAATGTTTTTATTGTAATATCTTGTAGAGACGACCTACTAAAATTGGTCTTAGGTTATGGTATAAATGTAAGATCTTATTTGTAAGATCAAATGTGGAATGCGAAAAAGAATTGTGTGAAGGTATATGCAAGATTAAGCATAGCTATACATGAAGACATCATTTGAAGGTGAAGCTAGGTTTTTGTGAAAGCATATCAGCATTACATCGGTACTGAATCCAGCATATGAAGATGCTATCTTGTGCAGTACATTCTTATTGGATTTAACCATGCAACTGTAGTCAGCGTGACTCCCCTTTTGTGATTGAGCAGTGAGCTCTAGGCTATTGGCCTTCCTGTATGTGTAGACCCCATTTATGTATGCTTACTATCTACAGTAGTATCATCTAGTTGTGGGTAAGGTTTCCCACCGTGGTTTTTCCCCTTACAAGGTTTCCACTTACAAATATTGGTGTTATGTGTTGTGGATGACTTTGTGTTTATGTTTCATGCGTTAATCTTTACCAGTATAGCAATTAATTGTTAACACTGTCTACCGACATACTTAACTAGTTTATTGGTATTAAGCATTAAGTTGATTAATTTCTTTTTGGTTTGAATTTATTTGACAACTGATTCACCCCCCCCTCTCATTTGTCTCCGGGACCTAACAATTGGTATCAGAGCTTAGTCCTCTTTTTGCAGAAGTTTAACAACTTGAGGAGATCCAATGTCTACTAATTATTTCAGGAAGGACAGTCCTAGACTTGATGGAACCAACTATGGGATATGGAAGATCAGAATGGAGACACATCTGAATTGCATTGGTAAAGACATCTAGGAAGTTACAAAGAAAGGTTATACTGCTACTATAGCTGGTCAGCCCAGTCCAACTACCTTAGCTAAAGATGAGGAGAATGATTGCAAAGCAAGAGAAGCAATTTTGAGCACATTATTAGATCAACAAATCATGGGATTATTAGATAGGTCTACTACTAAAGCTATTTGGGATCATTTGGAAACACTAAATGAAGGAGATTCCATAGTCAAAATTGCAAAACTTGAGAGCTTCCGAGTCAGGTATGAACATCTAAAAATGGAAGAAGATGAAAGGATTTCTGCTTTTATGGAAAGAGTAAATGAAATTGTTTTGGGTATTAAATGTTGTGGAGGAACCTTAAGTGAGGATGAAATTGTTTCAAAAGTTTTAAGAGGATTGCCACCGGCATATAAAATAAAGGTTACTGCTATAAATGAGTTGAGAACAATGTCTAATACATCAGTAACTAGGGATACATTGATTGGAAAACTTTCATCTTTTGAAATTGAGGAATTTGGTCCTGTTGC
Organism: Cryptomeria japonica; assembly: GCF_030272615.1. Classification (NCBI taxonomy): domain Eukaryota; kingdom Viridiplantae; phylum Streptophyta; class Pinopsida; order Cupressales; family Cupressaceae; genus Cryptomeria; species Cryptomeria japonica. The sequence goes on from NC_081413.1 coordinate 286,583,515, forward strand.
TACTATAAAGATAGATTTGGCCTTTAAAACATCAACATCATCTGCTCCATCATTTTATAAATCAGATTGGAAAGCCTATTATGCAAGAGAACTTGAAGAAACTAGGAAGGAGAATGAAGAGCTTGAAGAACTTGAAGCACTATTTGCAAGGAAAATGCCTAAAGGTCCAATTGGAAGTAAGTATGAAGGTAAAGCACCCTTTAAATGTTTTAACTACAATAAGATTGGTCATATGGCTTTGAGATGCCCTAATTGACATGCTAGACTAAGAGAAGAAGCTAGAAGAACATACAAGCCTAATCCTGAATATCAAAGATACAGATTTAAGAAGAACAAAGACAAATCTTGTTACATTGCTGATGAAGGTGTGACTGATGATTCTGATGAGGATCCAACAAACAACGGATGGGTTTTTTTTGCTATAACAGAAGATCAACCAACACCTACTGCTCAACCGGTAGAACAAGCCCTAGCAGCTAAAGTTGAAGTAAACGATGAATGGATCATTGACTCAGGATGCTCACATCAAATGATAGGAGACAAAGGTAAATTCTTGACCTTTCAAGAATACAATGGAGTTTTAGTAAGATTTGGAGATGACAAAGCTTGTTCAATCAAAGGTAAGGGTACAACATTTAAGTGTTGGTCAATTGGTTGAGAAAGGATTTTAGTTACAATTTAAAAATGGAAAATGCAAAATCATGAACAAAATTGGTTTAGAAATTGCAACCGATAATCAGACTAGAGGTAATATCTTTCATTTGAATAACAGTGAAAAGACATGCTTGATTGCACATATAGATGAAAGTTGGTTAAGTCATATGAGACTCTATCATCTAAACTTTGATTGCATGGTAAAGATCAGTACTTCTAAGGCAGTTAGAGATCTACCTAAAATTGTCAAACCTCATAATACAATTTGTAAGGAATGTCAATTTGGAAAACAAGTTAGAGCTAGTTTCAAAAGTATTCCAGAAAAATCCAATAATGCTCTTGATTTGATTCACACTGATTTATGTGGTCCAGCTAGAACTAAAAGCTTACAAGGTGATAGATATTTCATATTGATGATTATTCTAGAATGTGTTGGGTTACTTTTCTCAAAGAAAAATCAGAAGCACTTGGAAAGTTCAAACTGTTCAAAGCAATGGTTAAAAATAAAACCGGTTAGAAAATCAAATGTTTAAGATCAGATCAAGGAGGAGAATTAACATCTAAGGACTTTAATACATTATGTGAAGTGAATGGAATCAGAAGACAGCTATCAGCACCTTGGACACCACAATAGAATGGAGTTGTTGAAAGGAAAAATAGAACTATCTTGGATGCAGCAAGAAGTATGTTATCTGAAGGAAATTTACCACATGTGTATTGGAGAGAAGTAGTCAGCACAACGGTCTATACATTCAACAAAGTTCACATCAAAGGTGAAACTGGTAAGACCCCTCATGAACTATGGTTTAATAATACTCCTACTCTTAAGTATTTCAGAATTTTTGGAAGTAAATGTTATATTAGAAGAGATGAGTATATTGGCAAATATGATCCTAGAAGTGATGAAGCAATATTTCTTGGTTATTCATCTAAGAGCAAGGCATATAGATGTTTTAACAAGAGATTGCAGAAAATTGTAGAGAGTACAAATGTAAAAATTGATGAACAATTCAGAGGAACTTCAAGGTATATAGACTCTAAACCGGCAACAGAAATTGTGACAAATGAACCTACACTAAATCCACCAGTACAAAATGAAGATCCAGTTACCTCTGTACCATTTGAGGATTCCATAGTAATTGAAGAACAACAACAAACTAAGACACCCTGGTATGTAAGATTGAATCATTCTAAAGATCAGATAATTGGAAACAAATTTAAAGGAGTTATGACAAGATGAAGATTGGCAAATGAAGAGGTATGTCTTATTTCTCAAATTGAACCATCATCTGTTAATGAGGCATGTGAAGATAAATTTTGGATTAAAGCTATGGAAGAAGAATTAGAACAAATTGAGAAAATAATACTTGGACATTAGTTCCCCGACCTAGAGATAAAAATGTAATTGGAACCAAATGGGTATTTAGAAAAAAACTTAATGAAGATGGTAAGGTTGTCAGAAATAAAGAAAGACTAGTGTGTAAGGGATATTCTCAGAAAGAAGGAGTTGATTACAATGAAACCTTTGCACCGGTAGCTAGAATTGAGGCAGTCAGATTATTCTTGGCTTTTGCAGCTCACAAGAACTACAAAGTTTATCAAATGGATATTAAATGTGCATTCTTGAATGGAGATCTTGAAGAGGAAGTCTATATTGAACAACTTGATGGATTTTCTTTAACAAATGACAATGATATGGTTTGCAGGTTAAGAAAAGCTCTGTATGGACTGAAACAAGCCCTAAGAGCTTGGTATGCAAGGCTGGATAAGTATCTTTTAAAGATTGGTTTTACTAAAGGAAATGCAGACAGCAATTTATATTACAAAATAACTAATGATGATATCTTGATTATAGAAGTATTATTTGATGATATAATGTTTGGAGGAGAAGATGGATTATGTAAGGAATTTTCTATTAAAATGTAGCAAGAATTTGAAATGTCTATGATTGGACAAATAAAATTCTTTTTAGGATTGCAAATTTCACATACTGACAAAGGTATATTTTTGAGTCAATCCAAGTACTTGAAAGAGTTACTAAAGAAATTTGGGATGGAGAACTCTAAACTGGTAAGCACACCTATGACTACAAATGACAAATTATCTCAAAGGGATGAATCTACACCTGTTAATCCAACTAGATACAAATCTATGACAGGAGGTTTACTATATTTAACACAAACCAGACCTGATATTATGAATGCAGTATGTATTGTTTCTAGATTTCAAAGTAATCCTAGAGAAAATCATGAATCAGTAGTAAATAGGATTTTCTGGTACTTACAAGGCACTGCAAATCTTGGATTATGGTATCCTAGAGATGAAAATTTTGATCTATGTGCATACACAGATGCAAATTGGATAGGAGATGTGGATGATAGAAAAAGCACCACTGGCAGAGCATTCTTTCTTGGAAAGAGATTAGTTTCTTCGTTGAGTAAGAAACAAAGTTGTACATATTTATCAACAACAGAATCAGAATATGTTGCAGCAGCAACTAACTGTACATAGGTATTATGGCTTAAGCAAATGTTGAAAGACATAAAGGTAAAATGCAAGGAACCCATTATTATATATTGTGATAACATTGCAGCAATTGATATATCTAAGAATCCGGTATTACATTCTAAAAAAAAATATGTTTCTATCAAACTGAATTTTCTAAGGGAAAAAGTTGAAGAAAAAGAGATAAAATTGGTTTATGTGAATACTAAAGAACAACTTGTAGATATTTTCACAAAACCTTTGCCTAAGGAGACTTTTGAATATCTCAAAGATCAGCTTGGAGTCATACCACCACCGGTAGAGACTTAGACAGTTGATGATTGTCATCAATTGGCAGAATTTACAGAGAAATATTTTACTCCGGTCTTTGATGAGGAAGCTACTTCTCAGGGGGAGTAGTTGGTATATTGAATTGATTGGTATTTTGTATATGAACTTGATTTTATTATTGTAACTTTGGCATTTGATGTCAAAGGGGGAGAGATATCTATGGAAAAAACACATTATCCTTTTAAGGAGAGATTGGTATTGAAAAACTTTGGATAACACATGTTGCTCCCAAGGGGAGAGATTGTTGTTTAGGAGAGATTGTTGGTTGTTGGTATTTGGCATTTCTGTTTTGGCACTTTGCTGGTTTTTCCATCTTGTGTTGCCATCAATGCCAAAGGGGGAGATTGTTGGTATTTTGGTATGGTTTTGTCATTGATGTCAACACTTACTAAAACACTAGCACTTTGGAGATCCAGCAGCATTCACCGACAAGCAAGTAACTATTGCACAGTTACTGGTATATGGTTCACTGACAGGATATAATGATCACCGGCACTTGGAATGATATGGAAGACACCTAGTAATGTCGAAGACATCATGTGGACACTTTGTTTTGAATAATTAATCATTGGTATATTCATATTTGCATATTTCCTTTTACCGGCAAATAGGTCTAGGGTTACCTAGGGTTACATCGGCAGGTTTATCTTTTCCAGATCAGCATGGCACGCTATGGAGATGACTAATTATTATTGTAAATTCATTAAGCCAACATGTTTAATCGGTTATTACATCAAATATTATATTGTTTGTAAAATGTTTTTATTGTAATATCTTGTAGAGCCAACCTACTAAAATTGGTCTTAGGTTATGGTATAAATGTAAGATCTTATTTGTAAGATTGAATGTGGAATGCAAAAAAGAATTGTGTGAAGGTATATGCGAGATTAAGCAGAGCTATACACAAAGACATCATTTGAAGGTGAAGCTAGGTTTTTGTGAAAGCATATCAACATTACACCGGTACTGAATCTAGCATATGAAGATGCTATCTTTTGCAGTACATTCTTATTGGATTTAACCATCCAACTGTAGTCAGTGTGACTCCCCTTTTGTGATTGAGCAGTGAGCTCTAGGCTGTTGGCCTTTCTGCATGTGCAGACCCCATTTATGTACACTTACTATCTGCAGTAGTATCTTCTGATTGTGGGTAAGGTTTCCCACCATGGTTTTTCCCCTTACAGGGTTTCCATGTACAAATATTGGTGTTATGTGTTGTGGATGACTTTTTGTTTATGTTTCATGCATTAATCTTTACTGGTATAGCAATTAACTATTAACACTATCTACCAACATACTTAACTGGTTTACCGGTATTAAGTATTAAGTTGATTAAGTTGTTTTTGGTTTGAATTTATTTGACAACTGATTCACCCCTCCCTCTCAGTTGTCTCCGGGACCTAACAGAATGTACGTGAGCTTTGATTTTGATCAATAAAAATTGTATTTTGCTGCACTTTTCCTACCATTTTCATGGTGATAGTCAGATTCTTATTGATTTTAATGCATTTGATGCTTGTATTTTAAAATATCAATGTTTAGGGGTGATAAAGGAATGATCTAATTTTTTTCTGGAGGTAGTGTCATTTGATTTGGTGTTCATTTGATAAAGATATCATTTTTTTAGCAAAAACTATCAAAACCCTAAACTAGGGTATCCCGTGACCTTGCAAATGTAATATCTTTTGTTTTAGTGATTAACCAAACCTTATTTTGGGAAGGGATGAGGAAAAGGATGTATATTACCTATAGAAGGTGTGTTCAAGGTTTCATGAAGGAGATGGCACGTGCATGGATGGTGGTTTTATGACTGTTGTAGTCACAGTGGGGTAGATTGACTGTCACAATCAATGGTGGAGGCTTTGTTTGGAGTGACAAAGCATATTAAGGCTAAGAGGGATTAGAGGAGTGTTGGAGGGTGTTTTGAATACCTTCCTAAGGCTTTGGATCAAGTGGAGTTCCCAAGGGAGGCCTTAAACCAATGGGTTTCCTAGAGCTAGCAACAAACTATCCCAGTTAGGACAGTATGAGATAAGGAGGGTTAATTGTCGAGTCAAGTTGATTTTAAACATGCCATGAGTTGTGAATAGAACCTAGTTGGTTGTGAGAGTTCCTTTAGTGTTGGGAGTGGGTGTATACCATTTTTTGGTGACCATCTTGAGGGGTGATTGGTTGACTGTCAAGTAATTGGTGATAGGACAATGATAAGTCTTTTGCCTTGTGGTCCTAAGTTGGAGTTTGGTTGGTTGTAAGACTTTCAAATGCAATGTGGGAAGAGTCTACTTTGGTGGTAGGGTATGGAGAAGACTAGTAGACAAGTGTTGATCCTTGAGTAGGGTCCAAAGGAGTGAGTAGGTTACCAAAAACTTAGGAGTGTAGTCTTAGTCATATTGATGACATGATCAATCATGATCAATAGGAGTTGGAATGGGAAGTTGGTTTCACCTAGCATGTAGAAGGATCCTTTGGAGTTTCACCTTGAGTGACTGAACCCCTGAGATTTCTTGAGTAGGAGATCCCTCTGCATCATCAACACTATGCTCTGGTTGGATATGGTCCTGATTGGCTGTTGTGATCCTGGTTGGACCTATCCCGGTTTGTCTTGGTTTTGGTTGATTTTGATATGGTATGATCAGATTGGTTGCTTTGGTTTTGGATGGTTATTCAAGATGATTATATGCTTGTCACATTCAGTTGGTTCATGATTTGGTTCTCTAGAAGCTATCACTTATATTCTGGATTACCAGTTGATATTCTCGGTACCGGTTGGCTTTACCGGTTGGTGATATTCGATGAAATAGGTAAGAGATTTTGGTTTGGCTTATAGAATTGGTTCCTCATGTTAGGATAACCAATGAACAACTGAGAGGAGGGGTGAATTAGTTGTTATCAGATTATAACAAGTAATCCACTTAATAACCTTTAACCAAATTAAGTATCGATAAAGTAGAAACAGATACCGGTAAACAATGCAACTTAACAATTAAACAGATAATCAATGTAAACAAACCATACCACATAACACCATTATTTGTACGTGGAAAACCCAGAAAGGGAAAAACCATGGTGGGAAGCCTACCCATAGTCAGATGATACTTTTGCAAAAAGTATGTGTTACAATGAGGGGTCTGCACATGCAGGAAGGCACACTGCCTAGAGCGTACTGCTCATTAGAAAAGAGTCTCACTAACTATAGAGGTTAAAACCACCTCAAGATGTATGGACAACAATCCAAAATAATGAACTACCAGAGATAGCATCTACCATGCCTAATTACAGTCCCAGTTAAGCTCAATACTGGAGGCCTTTGACCTCTTCCTTAATCCCAATTTGATCATCTATGATCAACCAAATCTCCTTCGCATATGATATCACATTCCATGATGATGAACTTTATTCCATTCCCATACCACAATCTACAATGAGATCTTACATTATTTTATACCAACCCTAAGGCCTAAACTAATTAGGTTGACCACCTAAAAGATATTACAATAAGATCATTACATAAATTCATATTACAATGATATGCCATGCCATCTTAAGACCAAAATAATAATAACCAATCCATAGAACATCCTGAAATCCATCTAGAAGCTGCACCAACATCTCTTATGCATCCTGTCAAGATTCCTCAGTAAAAGCTCTATCGGTTAAAGCTTAAACCAATGCCAGTAAGAGTGTATGATAGCATCTTGTTACCAAGTCAATACTAACTAATAAAAACATGCTCAAGGAAAATGTAACACATAAAATCAAACATACTCCATTGATCCAAACATGCCAAAAGTGTCCAACAAATAGTCTCTTCTGTCGATAACACTAGATCTTCTACCGGTAACCAAAACCTATCTGCTGGTAACTAACCATAATAGATAGTGTTGACATCAATGACAAAACATCAATGCAACACATAATCAATTCATCCATAATGCCAACAATCTCCCCATTTGGCATTGATGGCAACACTAGATGTGAAAAACATCTAAGTACCAAGAAATGCCAAACAAGTCTCCCCCTATGGAAGACAACCAACAATCTCCTGAATATCAGTAACTTTCCCCCTATGAATGATATCTGTGAATTTATTTTTCACATCATTATCACTCCCCCTTTGACATCAATGCCATAAATCTAACAAAATTATCAAAGCAAGAATATAAACCTCTGAATCTCAAAGCTGACTACTCCCCCTGAGTAGTAGCACCACTCATCAGTGTTGGAATGAATAATATCTTTGATAATGCATATCACACTGATGACAAACTGCATCAATCAAGTCTCTACCAGAGGGGCAGAAACCCCTAGCCTATCTCTCAAATACTCAAATGATTCCTTAGACAACAGTTTAGTGAATATATCTACAATTTGTTCTTTAGTGTTCACATAAACCAATTTGACTTCCTTTGCTTCTACCTTGTCCTTCAGAAAGTTATACTTTATTGATATATGCTTAATCTTAAAGTGAAATACCAGATTTTTAGACATGTCAATAGTTGCAGAGTTATCACAATAGATAGCTACCGGTTCACTACTATTTACCCTGATATCCTTCAACATTTGCTTCATCCACAAGACTTAAGTGCAATTAGTTACTGCTGCAACATATTCAACTTCTGTAGTAGATAAAGAAATGCATGATTGTTTTTTGCTGATCCATGAAACCAGTTTCTTTCCAAGAAAGAAAGCTCCACTAGAAGTGTTCTTCCTATCATCAGTATCTCCTTCCCAATCTAAGTTAATATATGCACATAAAGTGAAATCATCATTTTTAGAATACCATAAACCATATTCTATTGTTCCTTTCAAATACCAAAATATTCTTTTTACTGAACATTCATGATTTTCTTTAGGATTACTTTGATATCTTGAAACAATACTTACTGCATTCATAATATCCAGTCTAGTCTAGTCAAACATAATAGAAAACCAATCATAGACTTATACCTTGTCAGATTTACCCGTGTAGAAGTATCCTTGATAGATAATTTCTCACTTGTCACCATAGGAGTACTTACTAGTTTGGAATTTTCCATACCAAACTTCTTCAACAATTCCCTCAGATACTTAGTTTCTTAGATAACAATTCCTTTGTCAGTTTGAGTAATTTGCAAACCTAAGAAAAATCTCATCTCACCAATCATGGACATTTCAAATTCATTCTTCATATTGTTAGCAAATTCCGTGCACAATTTATCTTCTCCTCCAAAAATTATATCATCAACAAATACTTCAATAATCAAAATATCATCATCACTGATCTTATAATATAAATTACTATTAGCACTAGTATTAGTAAAACCAAGCTTCAAAAGATATTTATCCAGCCTTGTATACCAAGCTCTAGGAGCTTGTTTCAAACCATATAAATCTTTCTTCAATCTGCAAACCATATCTTTATCATCTACCAGTGAAAATCAATCAGGTTGTTCAATTTATGCTTCATCCTCAAGTTCACCATTCAAAAATGCACATTTAACATCCATTTGATAAACCTTATAGTTCTTATAAGTTGCATAGGCAAGAAATAGTCTAACAGCTTCAATTCTAGCTACAGGTGCAAATGTCTCACTATAATTAATTCCTTCCATTTGAGAATATCCTTTACAAACCAATCTAGCTTTGTTTCTTACAACTTGACCGTCCTCATTCAATTTATTCCTAAAACCCCATTTAGTTCCAATAAAATTCTTATTTTTAGGTCGGGGAACTAAAGACCAAGTCTCATTTTTCTCTATCTGATCTAATTCATCTTCCATAGCCTTTAACCAATGTTTATCCTTACAGGCTTCAATAACAGTTACCAATTCAACTTGAGAAATAAGACATACCTCTTCATTTGCCAGTCTACTTCTTGTCATAACTCCCTTGTTCCTATCTCTAATGATTTAATCTTCAAAATGATTTAATCCTACATACCTTGGTGTCTTTTGAGCTTCAGGTTCACTGCTCTGATCAACAGTCACAGTTGAATTTTTTGATTGTGCTGATGTAACTATCTCAATTTTCTATACTGGATGAGGCATTGTTGGTTTAGTTATGATCATTTCCACTATCGGCTCCCTATCATATGATATAGATTGATTTTTGTACTTCTCATCCACTTTCACATTAGCCCTCTCCACAATTTTCTGTAATCTTTTGTTATAACATCTATATGATTTGCTTTGAATTGAATAACTAAGAAATATCCCTTCATCACATCTAGGATCAAACTTTCCAATTGAATCATCTCTTTTGATATAACATTTACTTCCAAAAAATTTGAAATATTTAATAGTAGGTGTATGTCCAAACCATAATTCATAAGGGGTCTGATCGGTTTCACCTTTGATGTGAACTCTGTTGAATGTGTAGACTATTGTACTCATTGCTTCTCTCCAGTAGATATGAGGAAATTTGGCTTCCATCATCCTCATGCTGCATCCAAAATGGTTATGTTCTTTCTTTCCACTATTCCATTCTGTTGAGGAGTCTGGGGTGCAGATAATTGTTTCCTAATTCCATTTGTCTCACAGTAACTGTTAAATTTATGAGAAGTGAACTCACCACCTTGATATGATCTTAGACATTTGATTTTCAATCTAGTTTCCGTTTCAACCTTTTCTTTAAAGATATTGAATTTCTCAAAGGCTTCAAAATTCTCCATTAGAAAAGTCACCCACATCATCCTAGAATAGTCATCAATAATCAACATGAAATACCTATCACCTTGAAAGGTTCTAGTCCTTGCTAGACCACATAAGTCAGTGTGAATCAAATCAAGTGCATCATTAGATTTATCATGTATTCTCTTAAAAGAAGTCATAACTTGCTTTCCCAATTGACATTCCTTACATACTGGATTATGAGGCTTCATAATCTTAGGCATATCTCTAACTGCCTTAGTTGAACTGATCTTAACAATACAATCAAAATTAACATGACACAACCTCTTATGCCATAACCAAATCTCATCAATATGAGCAATCAAATATTTCTTATTACCAGTGTTCAAGTGAAAGATATTATCTCCAGTCTGAGTACCGGTCGCAATCTCCAAACTAGTCTTGTTAATGATTTTTCATTTTCTATCTTTAAACTGAAGTTGGAAACCCTTGTCCACCAATTGACCAACACTCAAAAGATTATTCTTTAAACCTTATACATAATAGACATTATCAGTGTTATGCTTTCCATCCAAAGAAATAATACCTCTACCTTTGATCATACATGCTTTGTCATCTCCAAATCTGACTTGACTACAATTGTATTCTTGCAGGGACAAAAATTTCCTTTTATCTCCAGTCATATGATGTGAGCATCCACTACCAATTACCCATTCATCCTTATCCTCAACTTTTGCTACCAGGGACTTTTCTTCATTCATGATAGCCTGTTCTGGTTCATCTTCCTTTAAAGCATAGAACACCCATTCCTTTCCATTGTCGGATCCACTAGCAGAGTCTTATGTTGGTTCATCTCCAAAGTCATCAGTTACTCCTTCCTCATCAGCTATGTAGCATTGTTTACTTTTTTTGAATTTATATCTGTTCTGGTTAGGCTTAAATGATTTCTTAACTCTTTCCTCAAATCTTGCATTCCTTTCAGGACATCTAGATGCAAAATGGCCAATCTTATTACATGCAAAACATTTAAAATGTGCTTTTCCTTCATACTTACTTCCTGACAGACCTTTAGGTACTCTTCTAGCAAATAAGGCTTCAAGTTGCTCAAATTATTCATCTTCTTTCCTCATGTCTTCCAATTCTTTTGCATATAAGACTTTCCAATCACTTTTGCCAGTGGATGATAATGATGATGCATGAAAAGCAGGTTCAAATTTTATAGCTCCAGAAGATCCAAATTCTTCAAGCTCAAAAGCAGATAATTTCCCAATCAGAATGTCTCTATTAACTAAAGAGTTTGTTGGAAATATGGATGGAGTAACTGAGAGGGGAGGGGTGAATCAGTTACCACAAAAATAAATCCACATGTCCCTTAGATGTCTTAAATATAAACTGCTGAAACTCGGTAAATTAACTTATCATTGTTCATTAAACATTAACATGCATAAAACAAATAACATGAACACAAGTAACACCAGATATAACGTGGAAACCCAATTCTCAGAAAACCACCAATGTAACTAGTTACTGATTTTCACTCTTCTGAAGTGAGCCCTGTTAGGAGCCAACCCTGTTAAAGGTTACAAAACACACTGTTAGGTGTGACCCTGTTAGAGGATTTAGTCACCCTACTAGGAGTGGCCTTGTGAAAGGTCTTAAGAACAATTCAACTGAATTGTCACCTTGTCAGAGGATTTACAAAAATGGTTGTTAGACCAACTCTGTTAAGAGATTTCAGTATCACTGCTACAATGGTTAGAAAGCAACAATAAAGTGATCTGAATTAAATACAACTTATCTTGCTGATACAGATCTCTGTTCTGCGCCAATAGATCCTTACTGATCACATATATCTTTTCTGCACCTCAAGGATATCACTGATCCTTCATCAAAATTCGCACATTTCTGCTCCTTCACATTTCCATACTTCTCACACTTCACCACACTTCGAAATCGCAACTTGATCTCTCATATATACCATTCAGGTTACCAAGTCGGCCCAATTACAAGTTACAATAAATATTACATAGGTCGGCTACATATACAAGTTTCAATAAATATTGCTTCGGTCGGCTGCATAAACATTTCACTGATGCTCGGTGAACACTGCTGATTCTTCGGTAACCGACTGAACTCGGTAAGTACTGTGAACTCGGTAAAGACTGACTTTCCTTCACATATTCTTCGAAGACCGACTGAACTCGGTAAAGACTGACTTTCCTTCACATATTCTTCAAAGACCGACTGAACTTGGTAAAGACTGCGAACTCGGTATAGCATTCTAGAGTGCTAGGTAGACTCTGTAACTTGCTTCTCTTACCGTCTGAACTCGGTAGACTCTGTCTAACTGCCTTGCCGAACATTCTGAGATCGGTAGACTGATATGACATTTGTGTAACATCAAAGACAATACACAATTAAACAATTGTATCCAACAATCTCCCTCTTTGACATTGATGGCAACACAACATGTCATAGCAGAATGAAATTTGAAAACAGGTCTTTTCTTTTATGACAGCAACATGCCAACATATCTTTCCCTTTGGATAGAGAACACTCCTTCTTTCAATAATCTCCCTCTGTGAAGTAACTTCATCTTTGACGGTAAAACTCTCCCTCTTTATCAAACAACTCTCCCTCTTTATCTTAATGAACTTTCTTTCAAATTTTAGTAGGATATGACAGTAAAACTCTCCCTCTTTGACAACACATGCCAAAGACAATAAGACTTCATCTGAGTTATAATGTACCTTTTGTACTGATTCATATGCAATATTTTCCTGATTATACTGCATCAACTAGTAGATTTTTCACTTAGGATGAGTTGATGCATCACTAAAACTTTTCTTTAGTGAATTTAAGATAGGGGAGTGACCCCTAACTTACCTCTTAGATACAAGAATGCATCCTTAGCCAATGGTTTTGTGAATATGTCAGCAATTTGTTCCTTTGTGTGAATATATTCCAATCTGATCTCCTTGTCCTGCACCAATTCTCGGACAAAATGATATTTTATTGCAATGTGCTTGGTTTTGGGATGCATCACTGGATTCTTGGACATGTCAATTGCACTTGTATTATCACAGAACATAACAATTGGTTCTTTGATTTCTATTTTCATGCCTGCCAATAGCTGTTTAAACCAAACAACATTTGAACAATTTACTGCTGCAGCAACATATTCTGCCTCTGCTGTAGATTGGGATATACAGTTCTGCTTTTTGCTTGTCCAGGAAACCAATCTCTTTCCTAGAAAGAATGCTCCTCCACTTGTACTTTTTCTGTCATCAATGTTTCCTGCCCAATCAGCATTAGTAAATACTTTCAAATCAAAATTTCCTCCAAATTTGTACCATAATCCATACTCTTCAGTTCCTTTCAAATATCTCATTAATCTTTTGATTGCCGTCATGTGACTTTCTCTTGGTTTTGCTGAGAATCTTGCAACAATACCAACTGCAAGAGCAATATCTGGCCTAGTATGAACAACATACTGCAGCTTTCCAATCATAGATCTATATAGTGTTTGATCTACTTCTTGTGATTCATCTTCCTTGGTAAGCTTCAATCCAGTACACATAGGAGTTCCAACTGGTTTACAATCTTCCATACCGAACTTTTTCAGTATCTCTTTGATGTATTTTGATTGAGTAATGTAGATACCATTTTTGTTCTGTTGAATTTGAAGACCAACAAAGAATTTGATCTCACCAAACATAGACATTTCAAATTCCTTATTCATTTGTACTGAAAATTCTTTGCAAAGATCATCATTTCCTGTGAAAATAGTATCATCTACAAATATTTCTGCTAAGACAATTTTGTTATCTGATCCTTCCTTGATATACAAGCTACTGTTATCATTAGTTCTTTGAAATCCAATCTGAATAAGATAGTTATGCAATCTTTCATACCATGCTCTAGGGGCTTGTTTCAGACCATACAATGCTTTATGTAATTTGCAGACCATGTCCTTCTTTTGTGGATCAACAAAACCTTCAGGTTGTTCAATATAAACCTCTTCATCCAATATACCATTAAGAAATGCAGATTTAACATCCATCTGATAAACTTTGAATCCTTTGTAGGCGGCATATGCAAGTAAGGTTCTGACTCCTTCCAATCTTGCAATAGGAGCAAAAGTTTCTCCATAGTCTATTCCTTCTTGTTGAGCATATCCTTTGCATACTAGTCTTGCTTTGTTTCTTGAAACTTTGCCATCTTCATTCAGTTTATTTCTGAATACCCACTTAGTTCCAATCACATTTTTATCCTTAGGTTTGGGTACAAGAGTCCATGTCTTGTTTTTCTCTATCTGTTCTATCTCTTCTTCCATAGCCTCTGTCCAACTATCATTTCCCAATGCATCTTTGACATTTCTAGGTTCAAAATCAGCAAGTAAACAAGTGCTTTTCAACTTACCTCTTGTCATGGTTCCTTCAGATTTGTCTCCAATGATCTGATCTGCTGAGTGATGTCGTCTGACATACTCGGCTAATACAGGTTTCTTGCCTTTAGAATGAATTTCATCATTGTCCTCTTGTTCGGTAAATATTGGCTCGGTTTCTTCAGACTCGGTAGACACTGGTTCTGGTTCATCAGACTCGGTAGATACTGGCTCGGTTTGCTCTTTCTGTAACTCAGTTACTGATGACTCGAGAGTAGAAGATTCCTGATTAGTAGATGTATCTGGTATTGTATCAGGTTCAATAGACACAAATCTTCTATAATCTTCTGGTTCTCTTTTGCTTTCTTCTTCAGATCTTTCTGCAAACTCATCAACTTTCACATGTGCACTTTCTATAATTTTATGAGTAGACAAGTTCAAACATCTATATGCTTTACTCTTGCAAGAATATCCGAGGAATATGCCTTCATCACCTTTCACATCAAATTTTCCTTTTCTAGATTCTTTCAAAATGTAACATTTACTTCCAAATACTTTTAGGTAACTTACATTAGGTTTGTAGCCATACCATAATTCATAGGGGGTTTTGAATGAGTCCTTCTTCAGCTGTACTCGGTTCAAGGTATGAACAGCAGTGCTGATAGCTTCCTTCCAGTATTTGATAGCAATATTCTTTTCAATCATTAAGGTTCTTGAACAATCCATGATAGATCTGTTCCTTCTTTCAGCTATTCCATTTTGCTCAGGAGTTCTAGGGGCTGATACTTGTCTTTTGATTCCTCTTTCAATGCAAAAGTTATTGAATTCATGAGAGATGAATTCACCACCTCTGTCTGACCTTAGACATTTAAGTCTTTTACCTGTTTCTTTTTCTACTCTGGCCAAATACCATTTGAACTTTTCAAATGCTTCTGATTTGTTCCTTAAATACATGACAGTCATCATTCTTGAGTAATCATCAACAAAAAGAATGAAGAACTTTTCTCCAGTATAACTTTCAGTTCCTGTGGGTCCACATAAATCAGTATGCACAATTTCTAATATATCTTCAGATTGATACTTTTTGCTTTTGAAACTAGTCTTTCCCATCTTTCCAATTTGACAATTCTTACATAGACCGACCTCAGGTTTCTTTATATCTGGAATACCTCTTACTTTTCTGAATTTACTTATTTTCACTAGGTTATCAAAATTTACATGACATAACCTTTTGTGCCATAACCAACTTTCTTCAACTTGAGCAATAAAACATGAATTTTCACTTGTTTCAAATCGGAACAAATTACCATTTGTTTGAGTGCCTGATCCAATCAGCTTTCCTTGATTATTTAGCAATTTGACCTTTCCATGCATGAATTCCACCTTGAGTCCACTATTAAGTAGCTGTGCCACACTCATCAAGTTGTGATTGAGACCTTCAACCCAGTAGGCATCATCAAATACAAGTTCTTTGGTTATAGGGATTCTACCTCTTCCTTTTATGTAGCGAGGTTCATTATTACCAAACCTTACACTACCTCCATCATAGTCTATAAAATGTTCAAACTTGGTTTTATCACCAGTCATATGATGAGAGCAACCACTGTCTATGATCCAAATATCATTTTTGCTTATATGAGAAATAAGTGCCATCGTATCTTCCTCATCATTATCAGAATCATCTCTTATAGCAATATAAACAATTTCATCTTCACTATTATCAGAATCCTTAGCCATAAAGCATGTTTTCTTACCTTTGAATGATTTGTAGTCCTTTTTGCCATTCCATTTGTGATCTTTCTTCTCATCTTTGCTCTGCTTGTTTGGGCATCTAGCAGCAATATGACCGACTTCATCACATGAAAAACAGATTAGAGAAACTTTGCCTCTGTATTTTCCTCTACCTTTGGAATATTTCCTTGCTAGAAGAGCTTCAATTATTTCAAGATCACTGTCTGAACTTGGTTCTAATTCATCTTCACTTTCTGACTGAGATTCTTTTTTCTTTTTGCCTTTCTCCTTGAGTGAAACCTTAGCTTCAAATGTTGATTCCATGTTTTTGGAAGCTGGAACATAGTTGTCATAGTTGTCTAACTCAAATGCAGTTAATCTTCCAACTATGGCCTCTAAATTTATCTTATGATTTGCTTCACATCTTCTTTCCTGAATTGCAGAAACTCTGATTGCATAAATGGGTAGTAATGTTCTGAGAACTTTGCTTATGACTGTTTCCTCTGAGATATCACCTCCAGAAGCTTTGATTGCACTGACACTGGCTTTGACTCTTTCAACATATTTTGCAATATTTTCATCCTCACTCATTTTTAATTGATCAAACTGTCCTCTCAAGCTTTCTGCTTTGGCTCTTCTCACATTGTCATCACCACCATAGATATCTTTCAGCTTGTTCCACATTTCAAATGCACTTTTGCGGTCTTTGACATCATCAAACTCTTCATAGCTTAGGGTAGATGCAATGTCTATCATCATGGTGTTATGAGTCTTCTTTGCAGCAATATCAGCAACAGTTAGTGTACCAGTGGGTGTCACATATTCTGTGTCAAGATGTGTCAATCCTGTATCTCCAATGGAAGCCAAATGGAGTCTCATGAGACCTTGCCATGCTGAAAAGTTATTTCTATTTAGCCTTGGAATTTCCCTCTTGTAAGACATCTTGATCTTTAGCTTAGATCCTTGAAATCCTTCCTACAAGCACCGAAAGCTCTGATACTAATTGTTGGAAATATGGATGGAGTAACTGAGAGGGGAGGGGTGAATCAGTTACCACAAAAATAAATCCACAAGTCCCTTAGATGTCTTAAATATAAACTGCTGAAACTCGGTAAATTAACTTATCATTGTTCATTAAACATTAACATGCATAAAACAAATAACATGAACACAAATAACACCAGATATAACGTGGAAACCCAATTCTGGGAAAACCACCAATGTAACTAGTTACTGATTTTCACTCTTCTGAAGTGAGCCCTGTTAGGAGCCAACCCTGTTAAAGGTTACAAAACACACTGTTAGGTGTGACCCTGTTAGAGGATTTAATCATCCTACTAGGAGTGGCCTTGTGAAAGGTCTTAAGAACAATTCAACCGAATTGTCACCTTGTCAGAGGATTTACAAAAATGGTTGTTAGACCAACTCTGTTAAGAGATTTCAGTATCACTGCTACAATGGTTAGAAAGCAACAATGAAGTGATCTGAATTAAATACAACTTATCTTGCTGATACAGATCTCTGTTCTGCGCCAATAGATCCTTACTGATCACATATATCTTTTCTGCACCTCAAGGATATCACTGATCCTTCATCAAAATTCGCACATTTCTGCTCCTTCACATTTCCATACTTCTCACACTTCACCACACTTCGAAATCGCAACTTGATCTCTCATATATACCATTCAGGTTACCAAGTCGGCCCAATTACAAGTTACAATAAATATTACATAGGTCGGCTACATATACAAGTTTCAATAAATATTGCTTCGGTCGGCTGCATAAACATTTCACTGATGCTCGGTGAACACTGCTGATTCTTCGGTAACCGACTGAACTCGGTAAGTACTGCGAACTCGGTAAAGACTGACTTTCCTTCACATATTCTTCGAAGACCGACTGAACTCGGTAAAGACTGACTTTCCTTCATATATTCTTCAAAGACCGACTGAACTCGGTAAAGACTGCGAACTCGGTATAGCATTCTAGAGTGCTAGGTAGACTCTGTAACTTGCTTCTCTTACCGTCTGAACTCGGTAGACTCTGTCTAACTGCCTTGCCGAACATTCTGAGCTCGGTAGACTCTGTCTAACTACCTTGCCGAACATTCTGAGCTTGGTAGACTGATATGACATTTGTGTAACATCAAAGACAGTACACAATTAAACAATTGTATCCAACAGATTTAGCCATTGTCCTCAACTCATTAATTGCAGTTGCCTTCATCTTGTAAGCTGGTGGAAGGGCTCTCAAGACTTTGGAAACTATTTCATCTTCACTTAGAAATCCTCCACAACATTGAATTCCCATAACAATCACATTTACTCTTTCCATAAACACAACAATTCTTTCATTATCTTCCATCTTCAAGTTTTCATATACTACTCGATAACCATCAATTTTAGCAATTTTGATAGTAGGATCACCTTCATTCAGAGTTTTCAATTTGTCCCACATAACCTTTTCTAATGATTTATCAGTCAATCCCATGATCCGTTGATCAGTAAGTGCACACAAGAGGGCTTCTCTAGCTCTGCAATCATTTTCAATATTCTTATCCAAGTCTGTAGGAGCAGGATTGCCAAATGTTGGATCATAAGGTGTGTAATCTTAGATGTCTTTCTCAGTGATCTCCCAAATATCCTTTCCAAGACATCTAAGATGAGTCTCCATTCAAATTTTCCATATCCAAAAATTTGTTCCATCAGCCTTAGGGATTTCTCTTCTAAAAAATAGTTGTCGATGGATTTGAAGTGTTAGCTTCCATAGGATCTACCTCAAGTAGTTAAGCTTCTGGAAAAGAGGACCAAAGCTCTGATACCAATTGTTAGGATAACCGATGAAAAAATAAGAGGGGGGGTGAATCAATTGTTAACAGATTATAACATTTAATCCACTTAATAACCTTTAACCAAATTAAGTATCGGTAAAGCAAAAACAAATACCGATAAACAATGCAACTTAAATTAAATAGATAATCAATGCAAAGAAACCATACCACATAACACCATGATTTGTACGTGGAAAACCCCAAAAGGGAAAAACCATGGTGGGAAGCCTACCCACAATTAGATGATACTTTTGTAGAAAGTATGTATTACAATGAGGGGCCTGCACATGCAGGAAGGCACACTGCCTAGAGTGTACTGCTCATTACAAAAGAGTCTCACTGACTACAAAGCTTAAAACTACCTCAAGATGTATGGAAAACAATCCAAAATAATGAACTGCCAGAGATAGCATCTACCATGCCTGATTACAGTCCTGATTAAGCTCAATACCGGAGGCCTTTGACCTCTTCCTTAATCTCGATTTGATCACCTATGATCGACCAAATCTCCTTCGCATATGATATTACATTCCATGACCACAAACTGTATTCCACTCCCATACCATGATCTACAATGAGATCTTACATCATTTTATACCAACCCGGCCTAAACCAATTAGGTCGGCCATTTAAAAGATATTACAATAAGATCATTACATAAATTCATATTACAATGATATGCCATGTCTACTTAAGACCAAAACAACAATAACCAATCCATAGAACATCTTGAAACGTCCCAGTAACGTGTAGAAAACACAGTATCATGATACCGGTCCATAACCTAGATAGGTACCAGACCTATGCTAGGTCCACCATGCCAAAGCAATGTCTTCAAGTAGTTGAAGCACTATCAAAGAACATCTTCAGCATCCTAAAATCCATCTAGAAGCTGCACCAACATCTCTTATGCATCCTGTCAAGATTCCTCAGTAAAAGCTCTATCAGCTAAACCTTAAACCAATATCGGTAAGAGTGTATGATAGCATCAGATTACCAAGTCAATACCAACTGATCAAAACATGCTCAAGGAACATGTAACACATAAAATCAAACATACTCCATTGATCCAAACATGTTGGAAGTGTCCAACAGATAGTCTCTTCTACTGGTAACACTAGATCTTCTACCAGTAACCAAAACCTGTATGTCGATAACTAACCATAATAGCTAGTGTTGAGATCAATGACAAATAATCAATGCAACACATAATCAATTCATCCATAATGCCAACACCTAACATGTTGAAGGAATTCTTCATTGTGTCCTAATTGTTTGGTGGCTTTGCATTGGCTGGTGTGATGATTTGGTGTTCCTATTTGGATCCGGTTGGTTATTCTATGTTATTACACTAAGGGTTTCTACCGATTGGTGAAACGTGTGGATATAGGTCTTAGCGAAATTTTTGGAAGACCTGATTGTTTGGGAATTTGTATTAGGTCCATGCTATATATTGTAAATCATAATATTGGTTTGATGGTATCGTGTGATGTAATTTTTGTAATTATGATTTATGGGTTTAGGGTTTAGTTGACCTTGTTATCAAGGTTGATGGTCTATATTTATAGGAAACTTATTCATGTAATTTGGGTGTCGATGGTTATGTCTGCATTATCTGAGAGAGGTAATTGTGCAAACAGAGTTATATCATTCAACTAAGGGTGTGAAGGATTTAGAGTTGTCGAGAAGACATATGTACTTAACCGGAACTGTATCAAGCATTAGGAGATGCTACCTTCACAATTCATTTTCTCTAGATTTTAGTCTGATGTTTATGTAAGTCAGCGAGACTTTTGTTGGTATTTTGGTATGGTTTTGTCATTGATGTCAACACCTACTAAACACTTATCAACTCTAGCACTTTGGAGAATCAACAACATTCACCAGCAAGCAAGTGACTCATGCACAGTCACCGGTATCTAGTACACCGGCAAGATATAATGATCACCGGAACTTAGAATGATATGGAAAACACATGGTTATATCGAAGACATCATGTGGATACTTTGTCTTGGAGTTTTGTTCATTGGTATATTCATATTTGCATATTTGTTGTTACCGGCAAATAGGTCCAGGTTACACCGGCAAGTTTATCTTTTATAGATCAGCACAACATGCTATGGAGATGATTAATTATTGTTGTAAATGCATTAAGTTGACATGTTGAATCAGTTATTGCATCGGATATTGTATTATTTGTAAAATGTTTTTATTGTAATATCTTGTAGAGTCGACCTACTAAAATTGGTCTTAGGTTATGGTATAAATGTAAGATCTTATTTGTAAGATCAAATGTGGAATGCAAAAAAGGATTGTGTGAAGGTATATGCAAGAATAAGTAGATCTATACATGCAAACATCATTTGAAGATTGAAGGAGGGTTTTTATGAAGACAATCAGAACTACACTGGTACTGAATCCAGCATATGAAGATGCTATTTTAAGCAGTACATTCTTATTGGATTTAACCATCCAACTGTAGTCAATGTGACTCCCATTTTGTGATTGAGAAGTGAGCTCTAGGTGCTTGGCCTTTCTACATGTGTAGACCCCATTTATGTACACTTACTATCTGCAGTAGTATCATCTGATTGTGGGTAAGGTTTCCCACCGTGTTTTTTCCCCTTATAGGGTTTCCACATACAAATATTGGTGTTATGTATTGTGGATGACTTTGTCTTTATGTTTCTTGCACTAATCCTTACCAGTATAGCAATTAATTGTTAAATCTGTCTACCGGAATATTGAACTAGTTTACCAGTATTATGCATTAAGTTGGTTAAGTTGTTTTTGGTTTGAATTTATTAGACAACTGATTCACCCCCCCCACTCTCACTTGTCTCCGGGACCTAACAACTTCTTTTTGTGATGAGCAATGAGCTCTAGGTGGTTGTCCTGATTGCAAGTGCAATCCCCATTGTAATTATTTCACATATTGCTGCAGAAGTATTATCTGACTGTGGGTAGGGTTTCTCACTGTGGTTTTTCCCTTTACTGGGTTTTCCACGTCAAAAATATTGGTGTTGTGTGATCTATGCTTTCATGCTTTATCTTTCAATGTGTTGTTTATATTGTACTTTGGTAAATGGTTTATAATCTGCATTAATTATTTATACTTGTGGAAAAACTGATTCACCCCCCCCCCTCCTTCAGTTTTCTTCCAGTTCATTATTGGTCTCAGAGATTCTAACATGTTCTTCTTCAACAACTTCAAAACTCATTAACTCTAGATTTCATTTTTTGCTCCATGACTTTAGAATAAAATGAAAGGTTTGACTAAATCTCTATCATATCTTTGATATTAATATATTTAGATTCACGTGACATGAAGTAGGAAATGATATCTCCAAACAATGGCTAAGATATTCTATTATTTTAGTCTTGAATATAGTTATTCATATTTAATAATAAATAAATAAACTTTTAAAAAAGATGATTAAAAATATGAAAATTTTATGCAAATTAGTCCACTTGTTATGGATGACATTTAGTGATGCTACTTTATAAAATTATAAAAAAAATATTGATTATGGGAGGATAGACAAAAAAACCAAAAGTGAGAATATGAGTACATTTTTAAGTGATTTAAAAATTAATCAATTTATTTGAAGAGGTTTTATGTATAGATTGATGGACATTTAATCTAAGAATTTTTTTTTCAATTGATATGTTTTATGTATCTTGTAAATGTTTTTATGATTATTTATACTATTAGTTACTATTATAATTATACAAGTCATTTCTCGTAAAAATTGTTCACATGTCTTAAATAATCTTTGTGGGGAAGTTTGCTGGAATAGTGTGTTGTCATTGATGTCAACATATTCTTCTGTGTATTCTAGTATTGTAGTGAGATTGGATGAGTTTTTTTAGCCCGTGTATTACAGATGCGTTGATGTAGATTAATGGGTTTTGAGATCTTTATCTCTAGTTGATTCAACAAATGTTTCAGTGATCTACATGATTATTTAATTAGTTTATGACGTTCGGTATTATGGTTGTTGTTTAGTTATTTGGTATTCTGGTTTGTGCTCCATATTTCTCTAAAATTGCTATATCTTTAGTTGTGGATGTGTGGGTTGTATTTTGGATGTTGATGAGTGTCCTCAGTTTGATTGGTTCATGATTTGGAAATCCACAAGCAAATCTTACAGGTTGATAGTCAGTTATGTTGGTGTTCTTGAGCTTTGGTAGAGAGATGATGATGATTCTAGTAATTCTAGTTGTTGTGGTTGTTGTGGCACAATTCACATTGCTTGTGGATGTTTATAGATTGTTTTCTATGCATATTGGTGGTCTGCTTTGATTATTGTGCATGTTATTGAATATTTTCCTTGTCTGATGATGTTCTTCATGTTATGCGATATTCTTGGTGATTGTAGTGTGTTGCAGATGATCGAGGTGTAATTGTTGGAGGTGTTTCATATTTGTGGTGATTGTTTAGGTCCAGACTATGTCTTAGCCAAAATTGTTTTGGTTCGCATGCATTGTTATTGTGTGTGTAAATATTTTTTTATAATATGTAGTGTGTGTTGAGCCGACCTATATTTTATGGGTTGATGACGTATAAATGAATGTAATAATCATTCTAAGGTATCATGTTGTAACATCCTAAAATTGCACCCCTTGCAATTTTTGACTGCATTTGGGTCTTCCCCTTAGTGTTTGTGCCCCTCAGCCTGATCGGAGACCCGATTATGCTCATACATATCAAAAACCTCATGAAATTCATTGATAAACCCTGCCTATACCTTGATCCTACCCCAAATTAGGGCAGGACTAGGGCATGGCACCTTGGTCCCCCTTCATGGGGACCTATCTTGGACCCCTCTCCCTCTCTTATCTCTAATTTGAAGTAGTAAAATCCCCTCTATGTCGACTCATGTCAGAAAATTAATCAATTAGTCCTACGTGCAAGTATATAGGGATTCCCCCTCTCATTTGACAATCCACAATCATTATCAAGCATCCAAGCATTCAAGAATTCAAGAGCAATTGATCATTTTCAGTCTTTCTTCAAACTTTGGAGCAGCAATAGAGTCAAGATTTCAAGCATTGAAGAGGAGATCATCATTCTAATTCATAAAATTATAATTCCATGTGGAAGGAAGCAAAAATTCACAAGGAGGTATAAGCATTTCATTTTCAAGCAATTCAACACCCCCTCAAAGAGGAGGATTTCTAGTTTCAATCCTTTCAATTACATTATTTCAACCACTTAGTTAATTACAAAACTGGGATTTGACCTAAAGGGAAACCCATTCCCAACGCATTTCCCTTTTCTTCTATGTGCAGAAAGAAGGTGCACAACTATTCTTCTGGAGCTAAGCTTTATTTGCAGAGACAGAAAAACACTTTTCGACGTGCAGAAAGTTCAAAGGACCAATAGGAGGGTAACTTGGTCTGAACACACAGTCCCTACAAGTTTTGGTAGATTTTGCAGAGTAGCTCCGAATCATCTCAAACTTCTCACATCTAGGTGCACGACTGAATCTCGAATTTGTAGCTCGTTGTTTTCTCATACTTTGTCTTTATTTCCACCACTTAGTCTTAATTCAATTAATCAACTCACAAAAGAGGGTCAATTACATTCCAAACACAACCAATCAACTTAGTATTCAATCCTTGCATCATTTAGGATTGGATCTAGTAGATTCATCCCCCTCTTTTGAATGTAAAGTCTCACCAAGTAAAAATTGAGCTTAGTGAATCCTCCCCTTCTATGTAGAGAATTGACTAAGCTCCCAATTTTCCACTTTACATTTGGTGAACCCGACTCCTTACATCCTTAATTCTGATTTTTGTTTACATATTTGAGTGTATGCAATTTAAAAATTTAAATTTTCATTTCAATTACAAGCTTAATTTGCTTGCAATTTTCAAAAGCTTAGAGGTTAAATTCACAAAAAACCCTAATTTTTAGATTCAAAATTGGGTTTCTGATTTTTCTAAATAGGATTAGTTGTTTCAAATCTGAGAACTCTTCAATTTTACAATTCAAGTTTTCATTTTCATGTTCAATTTTCAAAATTTTAAAAAATTAAGTGGTAAAAAAAACCCTAATTTTTAATTTTAAAATCAAACTCGTGGATTGTGTAGATTTGGAATTAATTTTCAAATTTGGTTCCTTCTTCAATTTCAAAATTCAATTTCCCTCCTTACAACATTCAAATTTTCAAATTTAAATTTTTAAAATTAAGTTGTTTATGCAACAAACCCTAATTTTTAAAAATTAAATTAATCTTGTGCAAATTCAAATTTTCCTTTAAGCATTTAATTGACCCAATTAAATCTAAAGCCTCTTGTTGTCCTTCTAAACATCATAAAATTCGGCCCTTAAGTGTGCCCTTTTTTGTTTCATTCTTTCAATTAATCACCTTCTCCAACATCCTAAGTGTGTCCTATTTTGACCTTCAAGGCTTATTTTCGCATATCTAGACATCTCCAATTCCCATATCCTTCTGGAATTCGTATTAGAATCACAATATATTTCTTCCCTAAAAATTTGGTAAAAATTCAGTTGGACCAAGTAGGTACCTACTTGGTCCTGGCTTTTTCTCCTCAAATTTTGGAAGCCTGTTTTGCCAGTATTTTACTGCTCAATTCTAGAGATTTGTGAAATTTTATTAATTTTAGGTCACCCTAAGATCGAAAACAAATTTAAATTTCAACATATCAATTTCCAATTTAAATTTTAAAATTAAGTGGTTAATTACATATACCCTAATTTTTAAAATTAAAGTGGTTCTTTCAATATTTCAACATTCCAAAATTTCAAATTTTAAAATTAAGAGGTTAGATTTGGACAACCCTATTTTTAAATTTAATCTTCCCTCCCTTCAATTTTAAAATTTTTAAAATTAAGAGCTCATTTTCAACCCTAATTTTAAATTTACATTTCTATCTTCTAAGGGATAATTGCAAATTTAAATTAAGAGGTTATTTTGGCAAAGCCCTAATTTTAAATTTTAAATTCCTAGGAGATTGCATTATTCTTTCAATCATTTTTCATTCTTAAATTCAAATTTCCAATTTCCCTCCCTTATTGCATGAGTTTTACTACTATTAGTCCTACCTATAGTATCCCAGTTAGAAGAAGTTGTAGAATTAAGGCTGCCCAAGGTTTAATTACCGAGGAGAAGGAGCCTAATTTGGCTAGCTTTTTCAATGAGGATATTGGTGGTTCTTCCAATCGTATAGATATTCTCGTTTATCCTCTTGATAATTCTCATGATGTGGAGGAATCACTAACTAGGGAATCCATTGACCAATTGGTAAAGATGGACAATCAATTTGACAATCTTCAACAATGGATCAGTCAAGAATACCTAGAAAGTGAATATCTCCCATTGATTGAAGGATTAAAAAGAATGATTCAAAATGATAAACATAGTGTTGATATCTTTCATGGTATTGCTCATATTGTTGATTCTAATATCATGCCTATGAAGAGTTGTGCTGAAAACCTAGGTTATACACAACCTCCTAGTCAAGTTAATCATTCCATTCCTTTGACAACTCATATGATTAGTATTCCTACCTTCACATCAAACATCATGGCTACCTCTACACAAAATGTCATACCTACAATTTTAGTCATGGGGGAAATACCTCTTCTTTCATTTCTCTTACCATGAGTGTTCCTCTTATTACCCAATCATACTCACCACCTATAAATGTTAGTCAAGGGGGAAACTCCTTCAATCACAATTCCTTCATTCCTCCTATGTGTCTTCCATGTGTTAACCAACCTTCTCCATTACCTACTTATCATAGTGTCCCACCTCCTTATTCTCAATCTCTTCCTTCATTCAACAATGTTACTCCTCCATCTTAATCCAACATGTCTCTATCGAAGCTACAATCAATAGTCTAGCCCAAACAATGTCTTCCTTACAACAACAAATAGCTTCTATGAATCAATCCAAGTATAAGGTGCCCACATTTGATGTAGCAAGCCCATTATCCAATTACATTGTTAGAGTCATCCCTCCTAGACATGTAGAAGTCCCTCAATTGGAACTTTATAATGGAAAAGGTGAACCCTTAACTCATGTTAAAACATTCCAAACTTTGTGTAGTGACTTTGCTCATGATCAAAGATTGCTAGTAAAAATTTTTACTAGAACATTAAGGGATAGAGCTTTGCAATGGTATTGTTCTTTGCCTCCTTATTCTATTACTTTTTTTCAACAACTGGCTAATGCTTTTATTCAACAATTTCATAATGACATCAGTCCTAAATTTACTTTGACCAATTTGATGCATTGTAAAAAAGGCATTAAAGAAAATGTGACTGATTTTATTGGTAGATATAAGCATTTGTATTCTCATATTTCTTTACCTATGCCTGATCAATATATTCAAAAGATTTGTATTGATAATTTACAAAAAGATATTAGAGATAAACTTCTCTTACCTAATTTTACTTCATTTCCGTAGTTGTGTGCAGTACATTATTATCAACTGATTGTGAGTCAATTGGAACAATCATCTCCTTCCATGGATCTGAGTGATAAGGGTGATAGTGCTCAACAATCATTTGCAAAGTTCAAACCAAACAAAGGATTCATCAAAATCAATGATAACAACAACAACAATCAATCAACTAGTAGGGGTTACAGGTGTGCCTCCTTTGTCTAGATACTTTAAAAGAGAAAAATAATTTACTCCTTTGAATGAATCTTTTCATAGCATTATGTCTTAGTTAATACAAAGGAATGTGTTAAAACTTCCCCAAATCAACCCAATTGATCCATCTAAAACAACTTCACCTTACTTTGATGCTAAATCTTTTTGTCAATACCATCATCAACTTGGTCATGATACTGAAAAAATGGTTTTCGTTGAGAAATAGGATTCAAGAATTTATTGATAACAATACCATATATGTGGTAGGTGTGAATGATAAAGGAAACAAATATGTAGCTCCTCCTAATCAAAACCTTCATATTTTCACTGATCCTTTACCATCCCATTCTACTAATCTGATGGAGATTGATCATCTTAATTTATCTCCCAATGATGTGACCATTCAATATAATAATGTGGTAAACCTTGTAGATCAATAAGAACCTCTTAAGAAGTTGTGCATAACATTTGATCCTAGTGAGATTATTAAAGCATTCGATGGCCCATAATACAAAAGTGCGAAAATCAAAGGCATACTTGCTAGAGTTCTTATTGATCCTGTTTGCATGGTTAATGTGATAACTAAAGAATTTCTTTCTACTTTGCAATTGCATCAAGTGATATATGATTATACAGATGTGATAGTTAAAGTTTTTGATGGCTTCTCTTGTCTTGCTATTGGTTCTATAAAACTTCCTACTGATGTTGGCACTAAATGCTTAGACGTTCAATTTTCTATCATTCCCACATCTGATCAATTTTGTGTGAAGTTGGGACATCCTTGGCTCTCTTCCATGAAAGTGATCGCTTCCACAGTTCATAAGTGTTTAAAATTTCCTCATAATGGTGAAATCATAACTGTTAATCATAACATATTTCAACCTATAATGAGGCATGGAGATGTTTGTTTTGATGACTTTTGGTCTGAACGATTCCAGCCTCTTCAACCTAGAAGTGATGCTCTCTTTAGATCATATCAAAATTGAAAAAATGAGATGATTTTGTCCTTGAGTAAACCTAGAAAACCATCACTTTACATTCCTCTTGATGATCATATACCCCTTCTTGAGGATAATATTATTCTTCCTCTGAAGGAAAGAAATAATCTTCTTCCCAAAGAGGTACCTATTCCTTCTCCTAAAGAGAAGAGTATCGTTTCTCCTATGAAAAGAGATGTTCTTCTTCCTAAAGAAGAATCTATTCCTTCTCCCATGGATGATTCCACTCCTCCTCCTAAAGGTAGAAAAACTCTTCCTCCTAATTATAAAGATATTCCTCCTAAGGCTAGACCTATCCCTCCTCCTCATGATGGACCTGGTCTCCTTCCTACACCACCCATTCCTCCTTTATATGGTCTAGTTCCTCCTCCTTCATCTTATAGAGAGAAGCAATCGTCCTCTCCTATTGTCCAACCTAAAATACATCAACCCATTCATCCTTCCCTGAAAGAAGAGACAAATCCTATACCTGATGAACCTAAACCTCCTCATCCTTCAACCAAAACTAGATGAAATCGTTGTGCGAGAGAACACCAACAGAGACATTGTGCTAGAGATTGTGAATCTATTTCCCAAACCATTTCTTCTCCTAAAACACCAACTGTTGACATGATTTCATTTTCTCCTAAACAAGATGTTCAATCTAACTCTCCAAGATGAAAAATGCTTAAAACAAATTATGGTTCAAGTTCTATTCCTATTAGAGCTCATATTCTTATTAATCTTGATGATGAAATAGGTGAAAATGTTGTTAATGATGAAAATGTTGATCCTAATATTTCAGATGATGAATATGAATATGTTGATATTGACAATGATTTATCTGCCAAATTTTCAAAAGCATTAATCCCATCTCCTAGTAACAACAAAGTGACTCATCATTAGAGCATGGTCCTTGTTTGGAACTTGTGATAGCTCCATCTACCGTGCTGAATGTGGCTCCTCTCGCATGTTGTCCACCTTCCTAAAATAATAATCAACAAGATCGGGGGGAGGATTACATGCTTGATTAGCTTCATTAGCACCATAGATTCTCTCTCTCTCTCCTCTCTTGCTTATTTGTGACATTCTTCTATTTTTTTCCCCTATTCTTCTATTTGTTGTCCCTAGTGTTGTCTACTTGAGGAAGATGCAAAGCATTGAGGCCTCTTTTGGTCTCTTCCATGTTTACTCAAAAGACATATTTGTTCCCTTCTTCCTTGGTGGTTTCCTTAATTTGGGGGATGAGGATGATTCTATGCACATATATATATATACATGATATACATGAGTTATCATAAAAATTATACTGACTCCAAAGTTAGGTGAAACCACCTCATGTTTTGTGCTTTGTATTTATTATCCTTTGATTTATCCTCTCTTGGGGGCTAAATTATTGCGATGATGTTCTTGTCTTCTTTGGGTGTATCCTACCTTAAATAAATTTCTCCCAGAAAGGCATGTGCAATCACTTTAATGTGGAGGCATACACTCCTCTCATGATTCTCTCTCTTGATACTTAAAGTTACTTAGCGAAATTTGTCTTGGCTTTGTGATTTTTGGTTCTTTTTCATGACTCATAGTAAGAGAACCTTACTAGTTGTAGTCATGGTTCTCTCTTTCTCTCTCATGATCTTCCATTTTATCGTATCATTGAAGTCGTAAGATTCCAAAGTCCACTAGGATCTTGGTGAATTTTGCCTCTTTGACGTGGTGAAAGTCTTTCAATCTGAGTTCCTTGTACTTTACCGACAGTATTTGCATAAGGCCATACTCCCACTAAAGTGGGGGCAAGATGTAACATCCAGAAATTGTACCCCTTGCAATTTTCGACTGCATTTGGGTCTTCTCCTTAGTGTTTGCACTCCTCAACATGATCGGAGAGCTGATTATGCTCATACATATCAAAAACCATATGCAATTCATTGATAAACCCTGCCTGCACCTTTATCCTACCTCAAATTAGGGCAAGACCAGGGCATGGTGCCCTGGTCCCCCTTAATGGGGACCTATATTGGACCCCTCTCCCTCTCCTATCTCAAATTTGAAGTGGGAAAATCCCCTCTATGTCGGATCATGTCTGAAAATTTGAAGCAGTCAGTGGTGAGGAGAGACCTCAAAGAGATCAATCTAGACTCGTCAGCAAGAGTAAACACAATAGAAACATAAAGATATGATGGAGGCAATGCATAACAGATTGTTTTATTTCATTAAAATTGATTACATCCAACCGATAACAACTGGGTTACAACATACCATCTCATAGGCCTTGTAGAACATACATAATAGGTCACAACTGGGACCTTGAATCTTGAGATCTATCTTCTACGCATAGTCTAGCTACTTGATTCTCTAATTGATTACATTCAAATGCTCAATTACAATTATATATATCGATCCAAAGGATCCAATTGGCCCAAAAGGGACCAAAACCCGAAGAACAAATCCTAACATAAAAAATAAACAAGATCAGCCACATGCTAAGGAACATCAGAATCAACACCCAAGGCTTTGCAATCTGCGGAAGGGTTCTAGTAGATCACCAAAAATAGGTTCAGGCTAACAAAGGACTGTCAACCGGTAACATGAAACTGTCATGGAAACCGGTAGCGATATCTTGCCGAAAAATGATCCAAATGCGATGCGGTCTGGAAGCAAAAAAGATGATCAAGTATTCAAGTAGAATCCAACTCCATAGGATCTGGTGAGCCAAAATCAGGACACACAAAAAGGAAAATTGAAACTGCAAACAAAAAGAAAAACAGAAAGGAAAATGTTTTTGGTTGATACAAGATTGCTATGAATTGGGGATGCTCCTACATCAGACATCTGGGGTTATTGAAAAAGTGAGCCTCTCACTTTGTTGGGGTCAGAGGGAAACCAAGGTGGTCTACCTCTACCTAAGAAATCCAAGATGAATCTTCAACTGGTCTGTCCTTCCACTTCACAAGATATTCCTTATATGAACTGCTCTGGGTACTATGCCCAATCTTGCTATCCAAAATCTCTTCAATCTGATACGGTTCCTTCCACGGTAATTGTTTCTCCAAATCTATAATACTCATGAATGTATCCAATGTTAAACACATGTGAAATACTTAGACTATCTAGTAACTCCACTTTGTATGCATTTCCAGAACTGAACTTCCTCAAAATTTTGCTAGGTCCAAACTTCTTCATTTGCAACTTGTTGCAAGTTCCAACTGGGAATCTCTCTTTTCTTAGATATACCATCATTTCATCACCAACTTCAAATTCCTTATTTCTCCTCTTCTCATCTGCCTTATCCTTATCCTTTTTGTTCATGTCTTCCAAATGTTGCTTAACCTAAATATGTAATGCTGCCATGTGATCTGCAAAGTCTTTTGCTTCTAAACTTCTCTGGTCTTCACTGCTAATGTCTCTCAATTCTGATATACCTATAGGATTCACTCTGGTAAAAATCTCAAAAGGTGTTCTTCTAGTACTTCTATTCACTTAATTGTTGTAGGCAAACTCTTCTTGTGCAATGATCAAATCCCAACTTCTAATTTTATCTCCCACTAAACATCTCAACAAGTTTCCCACACTTAGATTAACAACTTTTGTCTATCCATCAGTTTGTGGATGAAAAGTAGAACTGGACTTCAAATCTATATTCATCTTATTCCAAAGTGTTCTCCAAAAATACCCAACAAACTTAGTGTCTCTGTTTGTAACTATGCTCTTAGGTAATCCATGCAAACTTACCACTTCCTTGAAAAATAGGTTTGCTACATGCAATGCATCTGATGTCTTTTTATAGGGTATGAAATGAGCCATCTTTGAGAATCTATCCACTACCACAAATATAGAATCATTCCCTCTCGGTGTCTTAGACAATCCAAGTACAAAGTCCATGCTTATATTCTCCCAAGGTCTTACCGGTACTGTCAAAGGTTTATACAATCCCACATTTTGACTACTACCCTGTGCAACTTGACAAACTCTACAACTCTGCACATATCTCTTAACATCCTTATAAATCTGGGGCCAAAAGTACTTCTCACTCACCAATGCTACTATTTTGTCAATGCCAAAATGTCCAGCTATTCCTCCACTGTGTTTCTCCTTTATCAGATTCTTCCTCATAGAACTCTTAGGTATGCACAACTGAACTCCTCTGAATAACATCCCATCCTGAATGAAGTAATCCAACCACTTTCTTCTATCTACCATAACTAGTTCTCTACATGCTTTCCAAGGTTCTACAAAATTCGGGTCATCATCATACAAGGTCTTCAAATATTCAAATCCTAATATTGTCACTCTCATCTTTGTCAGTGAATACATGTTGGTATTATGGATGTGTTGCATTGGTTTTGTCATTGATGTCAACACTTATCTTTTGGAGATCTTTGGCTATGTTGAACCAACACATTATGTTCACTGGAAAGTTCAGTAACATATGCATAGTCACTAATATACTGTTCATCGGCAAGTTATATTATTCATCGGCACTGAGGATGACTTGTCATCATATGGAGATCACTTGGCTATGTCGAAGACATGGTTTGGATACTTGGTTTTGGTATTTTGGTTATTAGTCTAATTGGGTTGACATATTTGTTGTTACTGGCAAATTGGTCTAGGTTATGGACCGACATGCATTATCTATTCGAGATCAGCACGACACATTATGCAAATGATTTAATTAATTGGATATTGTTGTAAATGTATTGAGCTGACATGATGCATCACATCTTGACTCATTTGTAATTGGTTTAATTGTAATATTCTTGGCAAGCCGACCTACACATTTGGTCTTAGGCTTTGGTATATATGTAAGATATCATTTGTGAGATGATGTAAGTAAGGAGAAGAAAGATAATGGTATATGGTATAAGGTTTTGTAACATGGTATGTGTGAATATTGAAGATCATATGAGCAAACTATAGAGAAGGCTCAAGGAAGGATTGAAGGTGATTATCAATTTTTAACCAGTACTAAATCTAGCATTGGAGATGCTACTTTGAGCAGTACATTATCATTGGATTTAACCATCCAATTGTAGTCAATGTGACTCCTATTTTGTGATTGAGCAATGAGCTCTAGGTGGTTGTCCTTTTTGCATGTGCAGACCCCATTTGTATACACATACTATCTGCAATAGTATCATCTAATTGTGGGTAAGGTTTCCCACCGTGGTTTTTCCCCTTACAGGGTTTCCACATACAAATCTTTGTGTTATGTGTTATGGATGGTGTTTCTCTTTCTATCTTATGCATTGAGTTTCATTGGTATTAATATTAACTGCTAATCTGTCAACCGACATTAAGTTTGGTTTACCGATATTAAGTATCAAGTTTGATTAAGTTATATTTGGGTTGAAATTAATTGACAACTAATTCACCCCCCACTCTTAGTTTCCTTCGAGTCCTAACAATTGGTATCAGAGCAAAGTCCTCTTTTTTCAAAAGTTTAACAGCTTGAGGAGATTCTATGGCAACAAACTTTTTTAGGAAGGACAGTCTGAAACTTGATGGAAAAAACTATGGTATATGGAAGATCAGAATGGAGACACATCTAAATTGCATTGGAAGAGACATATGGGATGTTACAAAAAATAGCTATGTTGGTCCTACACCAAATCAACTTAATCCACCAACATTGGGTAAGGATCAAGAGAATGATTGCAAAGCAAGAGAAGCACTCTTGAGCACCTTGTCAAATCAGAAAATCATGGGATTATTAGACCGATCTACTACTAAAGCTATTTGGGATAAATTGGAGACATTGAATGAATGTGACACTACTGTCAAAATTTAAAAACTGGAATGCTTCCGGGTCAGGTATGAAAATCTGAAAATGGAACAAGATGAAATAATTTTTGCTTTTATGGAAAGGGTTAATGAAATTATTTTGGGAATACAATGTTGTGGAGGATCCTTGATTGAAGATGAAATTGTTTCTAAAGTTTTAAGAGCATTTCCACTGGCATACAAAATGAAAGTAACTGCTATTAATGAGTTGAGAACAATGCCTAACACATCAGTATCTAGAGATACCTTGGTTGGAAAACTTTCAGCATTTGAGCTCGAGGAATTTGGTTTCATTGCTACAATTAAGACAGATTTAGCCTTCAAAGCATCATCATCTACAACATCATCATCATCATCTGACAAATTTGATTGGAAAGAACTTTATACAAGAGAACTTGAAGATATCAGAAAGGAAAATGAAGAACTAGAAGAACTTGAAGCACTATTTGCAAGGAAAATGCCTAAAGGTCCTATTGGTAGTAAGTATGAAGGTAAAGCACCATTTAAATGTTTTAACTGCAATAAAGTTGGTCATATGGCATCTAGATGTCCTGATAGGCATGCAAGATTGAGAGAAGAAGCTAAAAGGACATATAAACCTAACCCTGAATATCAGAGATACAAATTTAAGAAGAATAGAGACAACTCATGTTACTATGCTGACAAAGGAGTTACTGATGATTCTGATGAAGAACCGGTAGACAATGGATGGGCTTTTGTTGCAATAAAATAAGATCAACCGGTACCTACTGTTCCACTGGTAGAGTAGGCCCTAGCAGCTAAAATTGAAGAAAAGGATGAATGGATTATAGATTCTGGATGTTCACATCATATGACTGGTGATAAAAGTAAATTCTTATCTTTTTCAGGAATATAATGGAGGTCTAGTAAGATTTGGGGATGATAAAGCTTGTTTGATCAGACGAAAAGGCACTATATCTTTTGATGGTAAGCACAATACTAACAATGTTTATTGTGTTGAAGGTTTGAAGCATAATCTTTTGAGTGTTGGTCAATTAGTTGAAAAGGGATTTCAGTTACAGTTTAAGAATAGTAAATGCAAAATCATGAATAGAACTGGTCTGGAGATTGCAACCGGTAATCAAACTAGAGGTAATATCTTTCATTTGAATAACAATGAAAAGACATGCTTGATTGCACATATTGATGAAAGTTCATCTAAGGCAGTAAGGGATTTACCTAAGATTGTACAACCTCATAATCCAGTATGTAAGGAATGTCAAATGAGAAAGCAAGTTAGAACAACTTTTAAGAGTATTTATGAGAAATCCAATAATGTTCTTGATTTAATCCATACTGACTTGTGTGGTCTAGCAAGAACAAAAAGTCTACAGGAGATAGATACTTTATGCTAATCATTGATGATTATTCTAGAATATGTTGGGTTACTTTTCTCAGGGAGAAATCAGAAGCTTTTGGGAAATTCAAATTATTCAAGGCAATGGTAGAGAATGAAACTGGTAAGAAAATCAAATGTTTAAGATCAGATCAAGGAGGTGAATTCATATCTAAGGAGTTTAATACATTTTGTGAAGTGAATGGAATTAGAAGACAACTATTAGCACCCCGAACACCTCAGCAAAATGGAGTTGTGGAAAGGAAGAACAAAACTATTCTGGATGTAGCTAGAAACATGCTATTAGAAGAAAATCTACCTCATGTATACTGGAGAGAAGCAGTGAATACAACGGTTTACACTTTTAACAGAGTTCACATCAAAGGTGAAACCGATAAGACCCCTTATAAACTATGATTTGGTAATACTCCTACTCTTAAATATTTTATAATATTTGGAAGAAAATGCTATATTAGGAGAGATGAGTACATTGGTAAATTTGATCCTAGAAGTGATGAAAGAATATTTCTTGGTTATTAATCTAAGAGCAAAGCATATAGATGTTTTAATAAAAGATTACAGAAAATCATTGAGAGTGAAAAGGTGAAGATAGATGAACAATTTAGAAGAAATTCAAGGTCTATGGATTCTAAATCGGCAGTTGAGATGATCATAAATGAATCTATATAGAGTGTGGATCCAGTCACACCGGCATCATCAGAGAATTCCACAGTGACTGAAGAACAACAGCAAGTGAACACACCCAGGTATGTAAGACTGAATCACTCTAAAAGTCAGATAACTGGGAATAAGTATCAAGGTGTTATGACAAGAGGAAGATTGGAAAATGAAGAGGTATGTTTAATTTCTCAAATTGAACCAACATCTGTTATTGAGGTATGTGAAGACAAACATTGGATTAAAGCTATGGAAGATGAATTAGAACAAATTGAAAAGAACAATACATGGACATTGGTTCCCCGACCTAAAGACAAAAATGTAATTGGAACTAAATGGGTATTCAAAAATAAACTTAATGAAGATGGTAAGGTAATTAGAAATAAAGCAAGATTAGTGTGTAAAAGATATTCACAGAAAGAGGGAATTGATTACAATGAAACCTTTGCACTGGTAGCTAGAATTGAGGCAGTCAGATTATTTCTTGCACTTGCAGCCCACTAGAACTATAAAGTATATCAAATGGATGTAAAATGTGCATTTCTGAATGGTGATCTTGAAGAGGAAGTTTACATTGAATAACCTGATGAATTTTCATTGACAAATGATAAAGATATGGTTTGCAGATTAAGGAAAGCTTTGTATGGATTGAAGCAATCTCCTAGAGCTTGGTATGCTAGATTGGACAAATATCTTTTGAAGCTTGGTTACACTAAAGGTAATGCTCACAACAACTTATATTTCAAAGTGACTAATGATGGTATCTTGGTAATTGATTTTTTTTTGATGATATCATTTTTGGAGGAGAAGATGGATTATGTAAAGACTTTGCTAATAAGATGTAGGAAGAATTTGTAATGTCTATGATTGGGAAGATAAAATTCTTTTTAGGATTGCAGATTTCATAGACTAATAAAGGTATATTTATATGTCAAACAAAGTACTTGAAAGAACTATTGAAGAAATTTGGTATGGAAAATTCCAAACCGGTAAGTACTCCTATGACTACAACTGATAAATTGACATTGAAGGATGTGAACTCCTGTTAATCCGACAAGATATAAATCTATGGTTGGAGGTTTATTGTATTTGACACTAGAAAGACCTGATATAATTAATGCAATATGTATTGTTTCAAGATTTCAGAGTAATCCTAAACAAAATCATGAATCAACAGTGAAAAGGATTTTCTGGTATCTACAAGGCACAACAAATCTTGGTCTATGGTATCCTAAAGATGAAAATTTTGATATATGTGCATACACCGATGCAAATTGGGCAAGAGATGTAGATGACAGAAAGAGCACCACCAACGGGGCATTCTTTCTTTGTAGCAGATTGATTTCATGGTTGAGAAAGAAACAAAGTTGTACATCATTATCAACAATAGAATCAAAATATGTTGTAGCAACAACTAATTATACTCGAGTATTATGGATTAAGAAAATGTTGAAGGACATAAAGGTAAAATGAAAAGAACCTATAATCATTTATTGTGATAATTCAAAAGCAATTGATATATCTAAGAATCTAGTATTTCACTCTAAGACTAAACATGTTCCTATCAAATATAATTTTCCAGAAAGAGAATGTTGAAGCAAAGAAGTGAGATTGGTTTATATGAATACTAAAGAGAAGATTGCAGATATCTTTACTAAGCCTTTGCCTAATGAAAGTTTTTAATATCTCAGAGAGCAGCTTGGGGTAATACCCTCACCGGTAGAGACCTAAACAGTTGATGATGTTGGCATATGCACACTCCAATGAGACATTGTATGTGATTGAAGGTTTTGTCATTGATGGCAACCTTACAATCCTATGGCACTGACAAGGCATCATACTGGCAAGGCATTACACCGGCAAGATAGTTCATTGGCATCAGCAAAACACATTCTACACCGACACTCAGAACACTGACATCGACACAGAGAAAGGAAGCATACCGGCACAGAGACCGACAGGATTTTTGATATATTATATTTTGTTTATTATTTGAAAAAAATTGTAAGCTGACTTGATATCATTGTAAAATGACTCTTATATATAAAAGAGATCATTGTACACATTTTTTAAGCAAGTTAAGGAAGTGAAGTAAACGAAGAAAAAGATTAGGCAGACCTATTATGTGAAATATAGGTTAAGAGGTATATGTAAAGTATAGAGCAGAAACTAGTACTGAATCTGGCATTGAAGATGCTATTGTAAAGAAGTACAAGTTATTGGATTTGTATAATCCACATTGTAAGTCAGCGAGACTTTCCATTTGAGCAGTGAGCTCTAGGCACTTGGCCTTCCTACATGTGCAGGCCCCTATTGTAAGTAATATTCTCTTATTGGCCAGTAAGTGAATATTGTGGGTCACAAATCCCACCGAGGTTTTTCCCACACCGGGTTTCCTCGTTAAATCATTGTGTTACGGTGTGATTTTCATGTGGTTTCTTTCATTTCTATTTATTGCATTATTTCTTGCATACCAGTACACTGTTACAATATGTTCTGCATGTTTTAAGTTGAGAAATTCTAATTATCAGTTAGATACTGATTCACCCCCCCCTTCTCAGTATCTGTGAGTTTCCTGATAGATGATTGGCATCAAACCGACAGAATTAACATAGAAACCTTTTTTCGGTTTTCATGGAGGAGAGCTACTTCTCAGGGGGAGTAGTTGGTATTTTAATTTCTGGTATTTGTATTGCTTTGTCATTTGATGTCAAAGGCGAAGAGATATAAATGGAAAAACATTAACATTATCTTATGGAGGGAGATATTATTCATTGGGGGAGAGATATATACTCTTTGCATTTGTATTTTGATTTCTGGTATTGATCTATTCTGAAGATTGTTGGTTTTTGGTTTTTGGCATTCTGTTTTGGCACATATTATGGATGTGTTGCATTGGTTTTTTCATTAATGTCAACACTTATCTTCTAAAGATCTTTTGTTATGTTGAACCGACACATTATGTTGACTGACAAGTTCAATAACTTATGCACAATCACCGGTATATTGTTCACCGGTAGGTTATATTGTTCACCGACACTGAGGATGACTTGTTATCATCTAGAGATCACTTGGTTATGTCAAAGATATGGTTTGGACACTTGGTTTTAGTATTTTGGTTATTGGTATAATCGGGTGGACATATTTGTTGTTACCGGCCAATTGGTCTAGGTTATGGACCGGCATGCATTATCTATTCCAGATCAACACGACATGTTATGGAGATAATTTAATTAATTGGATATTGTTGTAAATGTATTGAGCTGACATGATGCATCACATCTTGACTCATTTGTAATTGGTTTAATTGTACTATTCTTGGTAAGCTGACCTACACATTTGATCTTAGGCTTTGGTATATATTTAAGATCTCATTTGTGAGATGATGTAAGTAAGGAGAAGAAAGATAACGATATATGGTATAAGGTTTTGTAACATGGTATGTACGAATATTGAAGATCGCATGAGAAAACCATAGAGAAGGTTGAAGGAAGGATTGAAAGTGATTATCAGAGCTTAACTGGTACTGAATCTAGCATTGGAGATGCTACTTTGAGCAGTACATTATCATTGGATTTAACCATCTAATTGTACTTAGTGTGACTCCTATTTTGTGATTGAGTAGTGAGCTCTAGGTGGTTGGCCTTTCTGCATGTGTAGACCCCATTTGTATACACATGCTATTTGCAGTAGTATCATTTGATTGTGGGTAAGGTTTCCCACCATGGTTTTTCCCCTTACAGAGTTTCCACGTACAAATCTTTGTGTTATGTGTTGTGGATGTTGTTTCCGTTTCTGTCTTATGCATTGAGTTTCATCGGTATTAATATTAACTACTAATTTGTCAACCGACATTAAGTTTGGTTAACTGGTATTAAGTATCAAGTTTGATTAAGTTATGTTTGGGTTGAAATTAATTGACAACTGATTCACCCTCCCCCCCTCTCAGTTGCCTTTGGGTCCTAACAATTCCTTCTCCAACTCAATGCATTAGCAAATTTGTTAGATTTTCCATTTCTATGCTTCAACACAAAGGTGTAAATCTGCAAGAATTCTACCCATCTCATATGTCTCTGATTCAACTTACTTTGACTATTCAAATACTGCAAATCTTGATGATTTGTATACAACACAAACTCCTTAGGCAAAAAGTAATGTCTCCACTTCTTCAATGCTTGAATTATGGCATAAAACTCCTGTTCATACA
The DNA here is from genome assembly GCF_030272615.1 of Cryptomeria japonica. Taxonomy (NCBI): domain Eukaryota; kingdom Viridiplantae; phylum Streptophyta; class Pinopsida; order Cupressales; family Cupressaceae; genus Cryptomeria; species Cryptomeria japonica. The sequence goes on from NC_081413.1 coordinate 286,624,193, forward strand.
CTGAATATCTCCTCTAGGCATCATTCAATTTCTCACTGAAATAAGATACTTCTCTCCCTTCCTGACTCAAGACTACTCCTATTACTCTTCCACTTGCATCACAATCCACTTGAAATACCTTATTGAAATCCAGTAAAGCCAACACAGGTTGCTCAGTCACTTTCTGCTTCAATAGTTCAAAACTTTTGTTTTCTCTAGTGGTCCACTTGAATTCCTTCTGATCTCCTCTCATGGTCTCAGTCACAGGATTACAAACTGAACTAAAATTTTTGATAAAGTTCTGGTAAAAAATAGTCAATGCTTTCTAGTGTAAGCCATTCAACAATTTCTTTCACTTGCTTAAGGTCTATCTTCAAACCATCCTCAGATATCACAAATCCCAAATAGACTAACTCATCCTTCATTAAAGTAGACTTCTTGATATTGATCAGCAAATTCTCTTCTCTCAACCTCTGCAAAACTTGTCTTAACTACAACAAATGCTCCTCTTTTGTCTTACAGAAAAATCACAATGTTATCCAAATACACAATAATTAACTTACCCAAGAATTTTTTCAATACCTCATTCATTAGCCTCGTGAAAGTACTCGATGCATTAGTCAATCCAAAAGGTGTCACCAACTATTCATATAGTCCTTCATTTGTCTTAAATGTTGTCTTCTACTCATCACCTTCTCTGATCCTGATCTGATGATATCTACTCTTCAAATCTATCTTTGTAAAGTATTTTTCTCCACTCAAACAGTCCATTATGTCATCAATCCTAGGCAAAGGAAACCAAAATTCACTGTGATCTTATTTATTGCTCTAGAATCTGTACACATTCTCCACTCTCCATTCTTATTAGGTGCTAATACTGTTGGTACTGCACAAGGGCTCAAACTTTCTTTGATCAAACCTTTCTTCAACAGTTCCTGCACTTGTCTATTCAGATCTTCATCCTCTTTCAATGTCAACTAGTGTGTAGCTTTGTTAGGAAAACTAGCTCCGGGAACCAAGTCCATGCAATGACTAATACTTCTCATAGGTGGCAATCCATCAGGTCCATTATCTAAAATGATGTCCTCATATTCTATCAACAAATTTTTTATCTCTTTTGGGTGCTCTCCTTCGGTTTTGGTTTCTCAGTCTTCTTAGGAATTAAGGCAAAACACACATTCTCATGTCTCAATCCATCTACAAATTTCCTTCCATCTACCAAACAGATTTTAGCATTCGTACAGACTTCATTCTTCAAAGGTTCCTCCAAGGGTAACAAGGTTTGATTCATCCCATTGGCCACAATAGTGTATGTATTCTTCCTCCCATCATGTATTGCCTGTCTATCAAATTGCCAAGCTCTACCCAACAAAAGGTGACAAATATCCATAAGCATAATATCACACAAGGCTTCATCATGATAATTCACAATTTTCAATTTCACCAAACATTGTTCACTTACTAACAACTTATGTTCATCTTGAATCCATGTTATCTGATAAGGCTTAGGGTGTTTCAATCTCTCCAATTTCAACTTATTCACCATTTATTATAAAACAACATTATCCTAACTACCACTATCTATAACAGCTTTACAACACTTACTGGACACCTTACATCTGGTCTTGAACAAATTCTTCCTCTACAAGGGCTCTTCATCTCCTTTGGTATGACACAAAGCTCTCCTTATCACCAATAGTTCTCCATCTTTCAGTTTATTATCTGATCAAGTGGGGTTTTCTTCCACCACTGCTTCTCTTTTGGTATTTTATGTCTTCTTACACTCGAATGCGTGATGTCCTTCTCCTCCACACTTAAAGCAGGTTCCTCTGAATGTCCTCTTGCCTTGTCTTCCAAAATTATCATTTCGGTAACCATTTGATTCTCTCCTCCAATAGAAATTTCTATCATCCTTCTGGTATGAATTACCTTATTTGTTCAATTCTTTGTCCGTGGTCTGATTTGTATTGGTTCCTCTTCCTTCAATATATCCTCTTCCTCCTTGAAATCTTCCTCTGGTAAACCTTCCACCTCTACTTCTCTGCCTTTTCTCATGTCTTTTGTTTAACTTCTCTTATGCCTTTAGGGAATACTAGTAAGCCTCTTCTACACTCTCCAATTTGATCATACTGATTTCATCTTGTATAGACATCTGTGATCCATTTAAATATCTTGCAACTTGGTCAACTTCATCATCAACACATGTCCGGATCTGATATTCAACTTGTAAAATGCTTCGGTTTTGTAATGTTGGAAATAGGTGAATGATGGAGATCTAGAGGAAAGCTTTTCTTCCCTGCAAGGAGAAATGAAAGTTTCACTTTGAAATTCCCTTCAAACACTTTTAATGCATTACATTAGAAGAGGGGATAAAATGCACTAGATTCAACCTCTAGAGAAAGAGATTGAATTCTAAGTGATAGTAAGTTAATCCCCTCTTTTGGAATGAGATTTGAATTGATTTAATTTTTTACTTATGACCAAGTGAAAAAGCAACAAAGATCTGATTATAACTCAAAATATAAGCGTAGGATGAAGCTGTACACCTAGATCTGGCAGTAATCTATCGAGACAAAGTTGTCCTGCGAATTTGAGAAAAAATTGTCTGGACCATGGTGAGAGTGTACATGGTCCTCCAAAAACTCTGTGAAACAAAAAGGGTTTTTCCGCCTCTACAAATGGAGTCCAAATCCGAAAGTATAGTTGCACACCTACAACATACACATAGAAAAGAGAGGAAAAGGGGTTGGGATTGGGGATTTGCCTTTAGGTCAAACCCCATTTTTGGAATTAACCAGATGATGAAAGAAAGTACTTGAAAGTAAATGTAAATGAAAGACTGAACTATAAATCACCTCAAGGGAGGTTGTGATAGAAATGTTGATAGAATTTCTTGTATGAATTTGAAAGTTGGAATGAATCTCCTCTTCAATGGTTGAATCCTTGACTTTAATGCAACACTTAGCCTTGAATGGAGACTTGAGGATTCTCAATGCTAGAAAGGAATTCTTGAACTCATGCCTGCCTTATCGCTTATCCAACTTTTCAGATCGTTGAACTTGTGAAAATGAGAGGGCAAATGGGACTTATATACTCATCAATTAGGGTTAATTGACTGATTTTCCGTCATAGGCCGACATTGGGGGAGTTTTCTCGCTCAATGCACAACCACCAAAGCACAATTGAAAAGGGTCATGCCCCAAAATGGGGCAGGGAAAGGGGTGCCATGCCCTTGTCCTAGGGGGGTTAGGGGTTCCATGCCCCTATCCTACCCTTTTTTCCAATACAAGATGCAGTTTAGGACATGCGGAGGGCAATAAAGTTGCAGTTCTTAGGTGCCGAGCAAGTCTCCAGTCTTTGATTAGGCTTAAGGATTTGAATCGTGTGCGTGAGGACCCTAATGTGGTCAAAAATTGCAAGGGTCACAATTTAATGACACTACATTTAGCTCCCACTTTAGCAGGAGTATAAGTGTAAGCTAATACTATTGGTAATGTACAAGGAAACAAGATAGAAAGACTTCTACCACATCAAGGAGGCAAGATGCACCAAGCCTCCAGTGGAATAAGGATCTTAGGACATCAATTGACAAATTAAAAGGTAAGATAAAGAATGGAAAACCATGACTGGAAGTAGCAAGATTCCCCTCACACTGAGTCACGAAAAAGATACCAAAATTATGAAGCAAATCCAAGTTCACTAAATAATTCTAAGTATCGAAAAGGAAAATATGAGTGGAGTGTATTCCTCACATTAAAGTGATCACACGTGCCTTATGGGGAGTGATTTCTTTAAGGTAGGATACATCGGAGAGAGAGAGAGAGAAAAGAGGGAGCATGTCATCGCAAGGATTTAACCCCCAATCTAGGAATAAAGACAAGGATAATGCACACAAAACATGAAGTAGTTTCACTTTCCTCAGGGTCAGTATGTTGTATGATAACTCATCTATATCATATATGTATATGCATATAATAATCATCATTCCCCAAAGAAAGGACACTACCTTAGAAGAAAGGGAAGAGAGGATGACTTTTGAGTCAAAATGAAAGAGACCAAAAGAGATCTCAATGCTTTGCATCATCCTCAAGTAGACATTGAGGGAAAAATAGAAGAACATGGATATGCATAGAAGAATGGTCACAAAAGAGCAAGCAAGGAGAGAGAGAGAAGATCTACAGTGCTAATATTGTTAATCTAGCATGACATCCACCTCCCAATCTTTCTGATCACTATTTTGGGAAGGCAAGAAACATGCTAGAGGAGTGACATCGAGCACAGCAAATGGAGCTATCACAACATCCAAACAAGGACTATGCTCATGTGGTAAGTCACTTTGTTCGATTCTAGGAGCTAGGAATATGGTTTGTGAAAATTCACTTGATAAATGCTTGTCCACATCAACATATTCATAATCATTATCGAAAGCATTAGGAGTTGTATTGCCATCATGAATAACATTTTCTCTCATTTCTTCATCAAAATTTAGAGAAAGAGGAGCATGAACATGAATAGGAGTAAATCCATCACATGTTTTGTGCAACTTATGATTTGGAGACGTAGGTTGAACATCTTGCTTAGGAGAAAAGGGAATCATATCAACTATTGGAGTTTTAGGAGAAGGAATAGTTTGAGAGACAACTTCACGAGCTCAAACACGGTGTCTTTGTTAGCGTTCTCTCGCACAACAATTCTGACGTGTCTTAGTGGAAGGATGAGAAGGAGGAGGAACATTTGAAAAAGTAGGAATGTTTTCCTCTTTCATAGTTGAAGTTTTAGGTTGGAAAAGAGGAGAAGAAGGCCTCTTCTCTTGATAAGAGGAAGGAGGTGGAACTCCGCCATATAAAGGAGGAATGTTAGGTGTAGGAATAAGACCAAGTCCAACATGAGGAGGAGGTATAGGTCTAACCTTAGGAGGAATATTGTTATTCTTCTTAGGAGAAGGTATAGTAGGGAGATTAGTTCTATCTATGAGAGGAAGAAATTCATCTTCAAGTATGATAGGAATGTCAAGTATTGGGGAACTAGGTTGACTTAAGGATAAGATCATATCTTTATTCCATTTTTAATAAGATTGAAAAAGAGAATTTCTCCTTGATGGAAGAGATTGAAATTTCTTCGGCCAAAAGAAATCAAAAGGAATGCTAGGAATTCTTTCAGAAGGTCTAAATAAGCTATGGTTCACAGTTATGATTTCACCATTGTGAGGAAATTTCAAATACTTATGGATTGGAGAAGCAACAACCTTCATGGAAGATAGCCAAGGATAGCCCAACTTCACATGGAATTGCTCAGAAGAGGGTATGATAAAAAAGTTGACATCTGTGGATTTAGTATGAACTTCAATAGGAAGGGTGATAGATCCAATGGTAGGACAAGAGAATCCATCAAATAACTTCACAACTATATTAGAGGCATCATATATTGGTTTATGCAATCGTAAAGTGAAAAGATACTCCTTAGTGATGTTGTTAACCATGCAAGAGGGATCAACAAGAGCGTCCCGGCAATGAATATCCTTAACCTTCACAACTATGTATAAAGGGCCATTAGGGTCTCTAATGGTCTCACTAGGGTCAAATGTAATACAAGAATCCTTAGGCATGTCTTGTTTTTCTACCATATTTACCAAGTTTTGAGCCATAGAAGTGAATTCCCCATAGGAGAAAGAAGTATACTCAGTCTCAATCACATTAGAGGTATGAGAAGGAAAAGGATCAGTAAAAGTTTTAAGATTTTGATTAGGAGGAGCTGCTACTTTATTTCTCTTATCATTCACACCTCCCACAAATATAGTATTTTTATCAATCAAATCTTGAATCTTAATTTTCATTGTGAAACATTTATCTGTATCATGACCAAGATGATGATGAAATTGACAAAAGGAATTGTTATCAAAATAATGGGATGCAAGTTTAGAAGGATAAACTTGTTTTATAGGAGGAATTTTGATAACATTTCTTTGCAATAAATGAGACATAATACTATGTAAAATTTATTCAAATGAGTAAATTGTCTTTCTCTTTTGAAAAATTTAGAAATAGAAGGCACACCTGTTGTAGCATTCACATTGTTGTTGTTGATTGTATCATTGAGCTTGATGAAGATTTTTGTTGGTTTGAACTTCACAAACGGTTGTTGAACACTCCCCCCCTTATCACTCGGAGCCATAGGAGTCTATTTCTCCATTTGACTCACAACCAATTGATAATTGTGGAGTGTTGCACATAACTGCAGAAAGGAAGTAAACTCAGACAAAAGAATCTTTTCTCTGATATCTTTTTGTAAATTGTTGGATGAAAGCATTTGCTAGTTGTTGAAAAGAAGTGATGGAATAAGAAGGAAAAGAGAAATATCATTGTAAAGCCTTATCTCTTAATGTTCTTGTAAACAGTTTTGCAAGCAATCTTTGATCATAAGCAAAGTCAGTACACAATGTTTGAAATGTTTTGACATGGGTAAGAGGGTCACCTTTTCCATTATAGAGTTCCAATTCAGGGACCTCAAAATACTTAGGTGGCATGACTTTAACAATACCAAGAGAAATTGGGGTCACAACATCAAAGGTGGGCACACTAAACTTGGATTGACTCATAGAAGCAATGCGTTGTTGTAAGGAAGACATGGTTTGAGCAAGATTGTTAATGGTTGCTTCATTAGAAGAATTGATGTTAGACATGGTTGATTGAGAAGGTGGTGTGATTTCATTAAAGGAAGGCATGGATTGAGAATAAGGTGGTGGGACATTATGATAAGTAGGTATAGGTGATGATTGAGTAGGAAATGGGACACTCAAAGGAGGAACAAAATTGTTGAATGAATTTCCCCCTTGTGTCACATTGACTGGTTGAAGGATAATAGGAATACTTATGGAAGACATAGGTAGAGAGGGAGGATTAAATGAAGAAGAGGGATTTCCCCCATGACCAATGGTTGTAGGAGTGACATTTTGAGTTGATGTAGCCATGATGTTTAAAGTGAAAGTAGGAATACTAGCCATTGAAGTGGTCAAAGGAATAGAAGAATTGATTTGATTTAAAGGTTGTGAATAACCTAAGTTCTCAGCACAACTCATGATATGCATGACATTGTTGGCATTCTACAGTCACATGAGAATGGTTTATGTTGTCATTGATGGCAACCAACTGGTAACATGATTCTATAGGCACCGACAACACAGACATCATACACTAGAACTGGCAGGCACAACAAGTTCATTCATCGACATCTAGTTTACACCAGCAATAAAGCATACTAGCACTCAGGCCAACATGAGACAAAGTTTTGTTTATATTAATTGTATTGTAATGTAATTAATTATCTATAAGCCAACATGATGTATTGTAAAGACTCATATATGTATGAGATCTTATAGGTCATTTTGATATAGAAAATATATAGAATAAAAGAGAGGTGATTATGTAATAGATCATAGAAGATAGGTTATGTGAGCGAATATCATTTGCCAGCAAGGTTTTTGGTTATGGTTTCTGACTGAGCTTAAACTGGTACTGAATCAAGCATTGCAGATGCTATTTTGAGCAGTACATTGTCTTGGATTTAATTATCCATTTTGTAGTTAGTGAGACTCTTTCATTCAGCAGTGAGCTCTAGGTTGTTGGCCTTCCTGCATGTGCAGGCCCCTATTGTAATTAATATTTATTCATATTGGCCAGTGAGTAAATATTGTGGGTAAAAAATCCCACCAAGGTTTTTCCTTTATCGAGTTTCCTTGCCAAAATATCTTGTGTTATGGTGTGCATTTATGTTGTCTCGGTTATTTCTCTTTGCTGCATTATTACTTGTTTACCGATACATTAATTTGGGTTGCAAAGTTATAAATAAGTTCAAATATTCCTTCAATTGGCTAGACACTAATTCACCCCCCCTCTCAGTGTCTTTGGGACTGTCATTGCATCTAACAATTGGTATCAGACCCTGGTCCTCTATTTACAAAAGCCTAACAACTTGAGGAAGATTCTGAAACCAGTACTTATGGAGAGTTTGAGAAAACAATTGGAAGGAGCTCTTGAAGATTTTGATGCAAAAAAATTGAAGAATATCAAACTTGAAGATGATCTGAGGACTACCCAAGAATTCATTAAAGGACTTCAGGAGAACCTGGTTATAGAACAAAACAAGAGGAAGGAACTTCATGAGAAAATGCAGAAACATGATGATGAAAAGGAAACTCTTAGAGATATTGCAGAGAAGTTGAGGCAAGAGAACACTAACATGAAGAATGAAATGCAAAATCTAACCATGAGGCTATGTAAGGATATTGAAGATAGGAAGAAGAATGAAGAAGACTTGACTAGGAGACTTAATGATGGAGAAAATGAAAATCTGGAACTTTCTCATGAAAATGATATGCTAAAGACAAATTTGATTCACATGCAACATGATAAAGAGGAGCTTATGAGACAAGTTGGCATTCTAGAAAATGAGTTGATTACTGCAAATGAATAGAAAGACAAATTCAAGAAAAGTTCAGAAAGGCTTGATGACATGTTGAAAAGATAGAAACCTGATGGAGATGCAATTGGACTTGGATTTGAACATGGAGAAAGTTTTGGGACTGCAAACAATCAAGATCACAACATACTGATAAGACAACCTAATGCTTATAAATTTAACGGGAAATATTTTAATTGCAACAAATTTGGTCATAGAGAAAATTAGTGCAGATTTAGAAATAATCAGAGTACAAATTTACCCACTGGTCAATGTTCCAAATGCAATAAAGTTCGTCATAACTCAAAAAATTGCAGAATGAATGTGAAATGCTATGTTTGTGCTAGATTTGGACATTTATCTAATCAATGAAGAACACAAACCAGTCAAGGATATAGAAAATCTATAAAGAGGAATAATGTAACTTGTTATACATGTAACAAGATTGGACATATTGCAAAATTTTGGAGAAGCAAGACTATACCGGAGAACAATAAAGGATCTAATGAGAAAGGAAAAGAAAAAGTAAATGAAATAAAGAAAGAATTTTCAAAACAATGGATTAAGAAGAGAGATCATAGAATTAATGAATCTGTCTCTACACCGGTAGAATAGAGTAATCCTCCACTGGTAGGAGATTCTTCATCTAACTAAGGAATAGTCCTTAGGGGGTATGGCAGCAAATTGAAAATCATACATTCTACCCTCGGTTGATGGTAAGAAGTTATATTTCTTCTTTACCAATAGATATGTTAAGATTTCACTTAACTGGAAATCATTTAATGCGGTTGTTGGAGAACATTTTGGTTATAAAGCACTGGATAACCCTCATTTCAATCCACCAAGAATCCAAGCATTCGAAGAGAGCACGAATTGAGCAAAGGCATTTTAAAGGCGAAACAGGAAAGATCTTTTAAGTCATTCAAGGATTTCACAAGTCAAAAGGTATTTATCTTTTGCAATTTCATCTTCATCCTCTGTATCTGAATTCATTGCAAACCCTACTATGGTAGAGAATATTAAGTGCCCTAGACCCGTGTTTAAAATCATTCCTGAGATGGCTAAGCAAGATGATTCCATCGGAGCCTTTTCTAATATTCCGAAGGGAGTTGCTTTTGTCAAAGACCCGAGGATTTATATTCACTACAACATAGAGAATTTAGGGTCTAGTGATTTTAAAAAAATGTACAAAGATGTTATAAATGATGAACAAGGTTTAGTCAAGTCGGAGCATAAGATTGTTTTTTATTAAGAAAAAATAGGTTTTAAGGGACCCAAAACCCACTTACAATATGAAAGATGAGCAAGAAAGAAACAAGACAAAATAGCTGCAAAAAACCAGCACAAAAACTAGCAGCTAGGACCATAAGACAGTAAGGAGCCAACAAGAAATTGGCATCCAAAACCCAGCTTTACATATCAAATGAAAACTTTAATAGACTCCTCAGCATTCTAAACCAAAAGCATCATAGCCTTTGTAGCTTCTCTCAAATCATTGCTCTCTTGTTTCAGCTAGATGTCTTTTGTTTTGGTCTCCATCTCAGTGGTGTTCTACCTAGTCCTTCACCTAGAGATTTGATGAGTGGAGCTGGAGGTTGGTACATCTTCAATAATTACCAAGTTCCTATCCTAATTTTTCCTCTCTAAGTGATCCACCAAGGCATTCATGTTATGGGATGAAACTCTTAAAACCTCAAGACTGTAGTTCATGAAGCTTTTCAAAGCCTTCTCAGTTTGAGCAACCCGAGTGATGATGTTACCTTTATCCTCCTCAACCTGTTCTTTTACAATTCTGATAACATCCTCCAGATATTTCAAATCCCCGTTCATCGGGTCTTTTTCTAGCCAGTCCTCCATTTCAATTTCCTCCTCAGCTTTAGTGGTATCCATCTCCTCATTCTTTTTCCCCGAATTTGTTTCCTTAGTCAAATTGTGTATCTTATTTTCCAGGTCCCTCTGTTTTCTCTGAATGCTAGTAATGTTGTCAATAACCCATTTCTGGAAGTTGAAGGATTCCAGAGTACAATTACGGGCAATATTCAGAATATTATTTGCCGAATCCCTACCCTGCTCAATGCCCACAGAATTAGGGTTGTCTTCCTCCATAGAGTTCAGGGTGACATTCCTACTATCTGAGCCCATAGGGTTAGAATAAGGGTTTCCAGAATTAACATCTTTTTTCCCTTCTTCCTTTTCTCCAACATTCTCATCCTTCTCACTCTCCATTTTTGTCTCACTATCCTTCCCCTTTTCCTCCTCCAAATCATAATGCACCTCCGTTTCCACATTATCTATATCAACTCTTCATTTTTTATGGGTAGGGGCATTAGACTGATCCTCATCCGACTCAGAATCTTTACAGCTCTCAGAAACATGTGCATTAGTAACCAAGTGATCATCCTTGCTGGCCCTAGCTTTATCCTTCAGGTATTCATAAATAGGCAAGATAAGCCCCTAATGGGCTATAGGGTAAGAATTAGGCTTTTTAGCATGATCAGCCAAACTCTCATTCAGAGAAGACACTAAGTAAAAGGGCAGGGAGATTTTAACCCCATGGCGGAAGTGATTAAGAATTGCAAAATGATAGTTATAGATTTTAGTAAATCTACCATCTACCATGAGAAACTCCATCAAAACCCTTAAAACTTTCTGCCAAAAGGACTTTACCTACTGGGGAAGGTAGTAGGAGATGTTGTCTTTCTTGACAAGCTTGGCCTTCTCATCCTCCAATTTCAGGAAGTTTTTAAACGCTTCAGCAGCATACTTTCGGTCTCTATAGAATTTAGTGCCCTCCTTCTGAAGACCTATGACCTCTGCAACCAAATCCTCATCAATTTTCCATGTCTCCATGAACAATGTGACTCTGTTGCTGTTCCAGCATCTAGCGAAGCCATGTGACATGGAATTTTTGCTTCCATGCAGCTTTTCCATATAGTCAGTGAAACCATATGTATGAAGCCTCCTCCATACTTTTCGTTCACTCTTCCAATTTTCGTAGCTAGGGGGCTCATTCCTATTTAAGTTACCTCCCATTTTGAATAGCAAGTAGAAGTACCCCAAGGTGTATCTCACAATCCGCAAGTTTAACCATAATTTCTTGTGTAAAATTCTAGAATAACATAATAGAGTCCCTTCCGTAGTTTTAAAGCTAATGTTAATGGCCGCACAAAACCAGCATTTATTATTATAATCCCCATCACACATTTGATCATATAACCGATGCCTAAAAGCAATCATTAACTAACAGTTCATCTGCCCCCAAACTCTGTCTTTGAAATTCGGACCACAAAAGATAATCATGATTTTAACTTGACCCATTGATGCAATCAAATAATAATTGTTCTCTAACATCCCTTTTACAATGGGTCTCTCAGATATATTTAACCTCCACCTCTAAATTGACCACTTCATTAGCTAAAAGGTCTACAACCTTATTGCCTTCTCTTAGAGTGTGAGTTATGATAATACTAACATAGTCACTTAATAATTTTTTAGCACTTTCAACTAAGTTAGTAATATTCCAAGAAACAAAACTAGTGCCTTTAAGGGCTTGGATGATATTTAGGGAGTCCCCTTCCAGCCAATTTTTTTTAAATTTGAATCCCTGAGCAAGCTGGAGGCTTTTTAGCATGGCCAGAGCTTTAGCCACATGATTATTTTGGAACCCAAAAGGAGAAGCAATAGTAGCAATATAGACACCTTGAGCATTTCTAATGACTCCTCCACCACCAGACTTCCCAGGGTTGCCTTTAGCCGCCCCATCAAAATTCACCTTTATTCATTCATGATCAAGAAATTGCCAAACAATATTATCTCTCCTATTCTTATTGTCAGATCTACAAACTTTATGTATTAAGTTCCATTCAATAAGGATGCCTTTTTCAGTTTCATTCATATCAGTAAAAACCCATTGTTTATTGTTCCTGTGAGGAATATTTATGTTTTCTTTTATAGCCCTGCAAATTTTTTCAAAGACCACCTGAGCGGTGCACTTAGCTTCCCTAAATATTCTATTATTTCTCTCTTTCCAGATTCCCCAGCAAGTCATGGGGAGGATCAGGGACCAAAGGTTCTTGATAAGAGGACAATTGGTGGGGAATGTCCATTGCCAGATAATTTCCTTGAGACTCTATTAAGTACAGATGCTAATTGTAAAGCTCTAAGTCAATAGATAATAAGATGAGAGGGGGGGGTGAATCATACAAACTTAATCTTCAAGGTATTCAACAGATTCAACTTCGATAGCATATACTACAGAAAACTGTAAAACATTTAAACTCATGAACATATAACATCACAACACATATAACACCAGATTTAATGTGGAAACCCAAATAGGGAAAAACCACTATGGGATTTCAGACCCACTAAGAAATATACTCTTCTAGAGTATGCTCGGTTAAAAGCAAATCATGTTAAAGATTACAAACACATTGCTAGATGTGACCCGGTTAAGGGATTTCCCTCAGATCTGTTAGGATCTTGCACTTTGTTAGAAGTGACCTTGTCAAAGGATTTCAAACACTCATTTAGAATGTTACCTTGCTAGAGGATTTACAAATAAGACTGTTAAGTCCACTTGGTTAAGAGATTTTTTGTCACTTACAACATAAACAAGAGTAATAAAATATATCTGCAACTTCACATCTGAAATGCTAAAGCAGATCCTATTTTCTCAAAACAATCTTGTCATAAGACTTATCTTGTCCCTTGTAGGGTGTGCTGGACTCCTCAATCTATTCTTCAATAAGATCTCTAAGCTTTTGTGCTCGGTAAACATTACTATAGCCTCAATGTGCTTACATTTGACCACATCCATTGTTCATCAACAATTCCTTATTTATAAACAATTCTAACCACTTAATCTCCTTGATCACATTTCCCATGATCAATCTTAGCCATCAGATCTTCAAACTTGATGAGGTTCAATGTATCCTTCAATCTGAAAATATTTTACCTTGCCTTGGGACTTGCATTCCTTTCTTCAAACTTGCACAAAGTTATTGCAGTTCAATCTGAGCTATAGATCTTCCTGCCGATCTTCCATTGCCATAGATCCTTAACAAACTTCATGTACGACATACCAATCATTTAATCAACTCTAGCTCATCATTGTCCTTCATTAAATAATGCTTGTATTCATCCAATGCGATCTATTATAACTCGGTTGTTACTCAGTAAACACTGAACTTCACTCGGTAGACATTCTGACTTCATTTACTGATATCGATAACCTTAGGGTTTACCGACTAGGTTCCTTAGGGTTTACCGACTAGGTTCCTTGCTCGGTGACATAATACAGTATTAAACATCATATTTAGGATATCAAAACAATCAAAACAACATGATCTCATCATTGTCTAACTCGGTAATAGCTTCCCATTGAATAACTCATTTCTCCCCTTTATTATCACATTCTTTCTATGTCACTTTACTGATTTCTTAATTTTCATCAAAACATACTTCTTAAGATATGGCAACATCATACTGACTTAGAAAATCAATTTCTTGACATCAATGACAAAATAATATTATTAAGATAGTAATCATCCTTCTTCAGTTATATCAATAATCTGCAACAACCTTCTCAATATCCTTATTGAAATGCTAACAATCTTTCTTTCTACTAAAATTCCAACAATCTCCCCCTTTGGCATTGATGGCAAAACCATCTTGATTTGATTTAATTGATTCAGATTCAGATTGCTATATCAACTTCTTCAGTTGTGTCTGAAGTCTTTTCTGAAGTCTTCTCCCCCAGTCATTAGTCTTCTATTATCTTCTCCATTTACTCTATTTAGTCTTCTCCCCCTTTGACAACAATGCCAAAAAGAAAACTAATTTAGGGTTCCTTCACCTATGAAGTGATTACCTCACTATGTTACACATGTATCATCTCGAACTCGGTCAGAGAAACTTGTCTCTATTCATAATTCCCTGCACACCTTTAGAAAATCTCCTAAAGTGCGTAAATCAGCATCAATCCACAAATAATATTCTATGAAATTAGTTAATTGATGCTTTCACCGAACTTTGCCAGTAAGTAGAAGATAGGGGTAGGACCCCTAACTTGCTTCTGAGATACTCAAAAGTGTCTTTTGGTAGTGGCTTGGTGAAGATGTCTGCAATTTGCTCCTTTGAACTGATATATTCCAGCACAACATTCTTCACTTGAACTTCTTCTCTAAGATAATGATACTTTATAGAGATATGCTTTGTCTTAGAGTGCATTACCGAATTCTTTGAAATGTTAATGGTACTAGTGTTATCACAAAATATAGTTACTGGCTCGGTAACCTTTTCATTTATACCTTCCAACAGTTGTTTGATCCATGCTATGTTGGTACAATTCAATGATGCAACGACATATTCAGCTTCAGTTGTTGACTGTGAAATGCATCCTTGTTTCTTGCTAAGCCAACTTACTAGTTTGTTTCCTAAGAAGAAAGCTCCATCACTTGTTCTTTTCCAGTCATCAATGTTCCCTGCCCAATCAGCATCAGTATAAACTTTTAAATCAAAATCATTCCTCTTTTCATATACTAATCCATAATCTTCAGTGCCTCTCAGGTATCTGAAAATTCTCTTGATTGTTGTCATATGGGTTTCTTTGGGATCTATAGAAAATCTTGCAACTATACCTATTGCATGTGCTATATCCGGTCTACTGTGAACAACATATTGCAACTTTCCAATCATAGATCGGTAAAGTGTCTCATTAACAGATGTAGATTCATCATTCTTTGACAGTTTTCAGTTAGTAGTCATAGGAGTACTTACCGGTTTAGAATCCTCCATTCCAAATTTTTTCAGAATTTCCTTTATATACTTGGATTGAGTAATGAAAATCTCATTTTTCATTTGGAGTATTTGTAAACCTGTGAAATACTTTATCTCACCAATTAATGACATCTCAAATTCTTTGCACATTTCATTTCCAAAGTTCTTGCATTGAGAATCATTTCCACAAAAAATAATATCATCAACAAATATGGCTAAAAGCAGTATACCATTGTTCTCATCATTCTTCATATACATGTTTATGTTTTCACTTGTCCTTATAAAACCAATCTTGATTAAGTAAGAGTGAAGTCTTTCATACCATGCTCTGGGTGCTTGCTTTGGACCATATAAAGCTTTGTTCAATTTACATACCTAATCTTTATTCTTGTCTTCAACAAATCCTTCAGGTTGTTCAACGTAAACTTCTTCTAATATACCATTCAAAAATGCAGATTTAACATCCATCTGATATACTTTGAAATTTTTGAAAGCAGCATATGCCAACAATTTTCTTACTCCCTCAAGTCTAGCCATAGGTGCAAAAGTTTCACCATAATCTATTCCTTCTTCTTGAGCATAACCTTTGCAAACTAGTCTTGCTTTGTTCCGAATGACCTCACCTTTTTCATTTAGCTTGTTTCTGAAAATCCATTTTGTACCGATTATATTTTTGTCCTTTGGTCTTGGAACCAATGTCCATGTTTCATTCTTCTTGATTTGATCAATCTCTTCTGTCATAGCATTTACCCAATCTTCATTGTTAAATGCCTCTTTTACTATTCTCGGTTCAAATTTAGATATCAGACATGTGTTGTGTCTCAATTTGTTCCTTGTCATTACTAGATCATCCTTATCTCCTATAATTTGACTTGATGCATGATTTCTTCTAACATATTTGGCTAATATAGGCTTGGTAGGCTCTGTATGATCTTCTTCATCACTCGGTAACTAAATACAATCTTCAAGTTCTTCAGCAGCTTTCTCGGTAGGACTTCTTGGTTGAACATACACAAATTCTTCATAATTCTCTTGTTCTTTGGAATTTCCTTCATCATCTCTTTCTGCAAATTCATCAATTTTCACATTTGCACTTTCCACTATTTTTTTAGATGATTTGATCAGACATTTAAATGCTTTGCTTCTAGAAGAGTAACCAAGGAATGTTCCTTCCTCTCTTTTCTGATCAAATTTCCCTTTTCTGATCAAATTTCCCATTTCTGTCATCTTTGTGAACATAGCATCTACTTCCAAAGATTTTAAAATAACTTACATTAGGTTTCTTGTCATACCATATTTCATATGGTGTCTTCATAGTTCCTTTCTTTAGTTGTACTCGGTTTAGGGTGTAGACTACAGTGCTTATTGCTTCTCTCTAGAATGTTTAAGGTACCTTCTTTTCAATCATCAGGATTCTAGCACAATCTACAATAGATCTATTTCTTCTCTCAGCTATCCCATTTTGTTGTGGAGTTCTCGGTGCAGATACTTGCCTTTTTATACCATGATCATTGTAGTATAAGTTAAATTCATCAGAAGTGAACTCTCCTCCTCTATCAGATCTGAGACATTTTAGCTGTCTTCCTGTTTCATTTTCAACTCTTGTCTTGTACCATTTAAACATTTGAAAAGCTTCTGATTTTTCTTTTTAAAACATTATTGACATCATCCTTGAGTAATCATGCACAAATAATATGAAATATTTATCACCATAATAACTCTGAACTTTCATGGGACCACAAAGATCAATGTGTACAAGATCTAAAATTTCTTTAGAGGTGTAGGACTTACTTATAAAGCTTGATCTTGTCATCTTACCTATCTGGCATCCTCGGCACATAGCATTCTCAGGTTTTTCCAAGCTTGGTAGACCTCTTACACGATGCTTCTTACTTATTTTGATCAAATTATCAAAATTTACATGACAAAACCTTATATGCCATAACCAGGTTTCTTCTATTTTAGCATATAGACATTTGTTCTGAGTTGAGTCAAGATGAAATGTATTACCTCTTGTTTGAGTCCCTATAGTAGCTAGTTTTCCATGTTTGTCATGAACTTTGACAATTCCCTTTTGAAATTATGTTCGGTATCCTGTATTGTTCAGCTATGCTACACTCAACAAATTGTATTTCAAACCTTCAACCCAGTATACATCATTACATTTAGCATTGTTAAGAAGTGTGATAGAACCTTTACCTTTCACCGGACATGGGGCATCATTACCAAATCTTACATAACCTCCATCATAATCTTCTAGTTTAACAAACTTGTGTTTATCACCTATCATGTGATGAGAGCATCCACCGTCTATGATCCAAGAATCATTATTATTTATGTGAGATACTAGAGCTTTTTCTTCATACCTTTCTTCATCTGATCCATCTTTAATAGCCACATAAACAACTTCCTCTATTTCAGTTTCATCAGACTTGTCATCATTGGATTCCTCATCAGCTACTAAGCATGTCTTTCTATCTCTCCTTCTGAAGTCTTGGTGTCTTCTGTAGTGATTTTCTTTCTGTCTGTCTTCTCGGTATTCTCTCTTTTCACTAGATTCTCTATCAAGACAGTTAGAAGCCATATGTCCTATTTTATCACAATTGAAACATTTCAAAAGTAGCGTTCCTTTATATTTACCTTTGCCTCTCGATAACCTCCTGGCCAATAGTGCTTCAAACTCTTCTTCCTTTTTGATTTCCTCATATAGTTTGTGTACTTCTTCCATGTTTTTATGAAATCTTTCAATTGCTCCACTATGATTTCCTTTAGAATACTTATTCGTTCTATCATTATAATCATTAGATTCACCAAGATGAAAAGAACTGAATGCAAATTCAACTTTATTTACTGAAGACCCACTATTATCAAAATTACTTAACTCAAATGCATGTAGCTTACCGATAGTAGCATCCAAAGAGACTGGCATGTTTGGTACAAACCTTAATTCATTGATTGCAGAGACTCAAATAGCATAAGTTGGTAGAAGGGTTCTGAATAACTTACTTGTTACATCCTTTTCTTCAATAGTTCCACCTACTCCTTTAGTTTGATTGACAATCTCTTTTAACCTTGTACTGTATTGTGTTATGTTTTCTCCTTCATTCATTCTCATGGATTCAAGTTGTCCTCTTAGACTATCTACCTTTTCTCTTTGAACATGTTCATCACCACCATACACAGATATGAGCTTAGACCACATTGCCTTTGCATCATTACAACCTTCTAGATCATTAAACTCTGAGTCGGTCAATGCTAATGTTATTTCAATCATAGCTTGAGTATGTTCTTGCTTTTCTTTTATCTCCTCCATTGTCATTAGGTAGGTTCTCAGTGCAATGTAATCATTCTCCAGATAATATGTTGCATATTCTCCAATTCTTGATAAGTGCAGCTTCATCCTTTTCTGCCATGTGGAGAAACTTGACTTTTTCAGCTTTGGTGCATACCTTTTATACATCTTTGGATCTTTGCCTCAAGTTCCTTTAAACTTTTCTTCTGGAGTCCAAAGCTCTGATACCAATTGTTAAGTATAGATGCCAATTTTAAATCTCTAAGTCAATAGATAATAAGATGAGAGGGGGGGGTGAATCATACAAACTTAATCTTCAAGGTATTCAACAGATTCAACCTTGGTAGCATATACTACAAAAAACTATAAAACATTTAAACTCATGAACATATAACATCACAACACATATAACACCAGATTTAACGTGGAAACCCAAATAGAGAAAAACCACTGTGGGATTTTGGACCCACTAAGAAATATACTCTTCTAGAGTATGCTCAGTTAAAAGCAAATCCTATTAAAGATTACAAACACATTGCTAGATGTGACCCGGTTAAGGGATTTCCCTCAGATCTATTAGGATATTTCACTTTGTTAGAAGTGACCTTGTCAAAGGATTTCAAACACTCATTTAGAATGTTACCTTGCTAGAGGATTTACAAATAAGACTATTAAGTCCACTTGGTTAAGATATTTTCTGTCACTTACAACATAAACAACAGTAATAAAATATATCTGCAACTTCACATCTGAAATGCTAAAGCAGATCCTATTTGCTCAAAACAATCTTGTCATAAGACTTATCTTGTCCCTTGTAGGGCTTGCTGGGCTCCTCAATCTGTTCTTCAATTAGATCTCCAAGCTTTTGTGCTTGGTAAACATTACTGTAGCATTAATGTGCTTACATTTTCCCGCATCCATTATTCATCAACAATTCCTTATTTATAAACAATTCTATCCGTTTAATCTCCTTGATCACATTTCCCATGATCAATCTTAGCCATCAGATCTTCAAACTTGACCAGGTTCAATGTGTCCTTCGATCTGAAAACTTTTTACCTTGCCTTGGGACTTGCATTCCTTTCTTGGAACTTGCACAAGGTTATTGTTGTTCAATCTGAGCGGTAGATGTTCCTGTCGATCTTCCATTGCCATAGATCCTTAACAAACTTCATGCACAACATACCAATCATTTAATCAACTCCAACTCATCAGTGTACTTCATTAAATAATGCTTGTATTCATCCAATGCGATCTGTTATAACTCGGTTGTTACTCGGTTAACACTAAACTTCACTCAGTAGACATTCTGACTTCATTTACCGATATCAATAACCTTAGGGTTTACTGACTAGGTTCCTTAGGGTTTACCGACTGGGTTCCTTATGGTTTACCGACTAGTTTCCTTGCTCGATGACATAGTACAGTATTAAACATCATATTTAGGATATCAAAACAATCAAAACAACATGATCTCATCATTGTCTAACTTGGTAATAGTTGCCCATTGAATAACTCATTTCTCCCCTTTATTATCACATTCTTTCTGTGTCACTTTACCGACTTCTTAATTTTCATCAAAACATACTTCTTAAGATATGGCAACATCATACTGAATCAGAAAATCAATTTCTTGACATCAATGACAAAATAATATTATTAAGATAGTAATCATGCTTCTTCAGTTATATCAATAATCTGCAACAACCTTCTCAATATCCTTATTGAAATGCTAACAATCTTTCTTTCTACTGAAATGCCAACAGACTCTTGTGCATGACCCAATCAATTTTCCATTTCACCCAAAAATTACTCCAAATTTCCCAGGTAAAGGAGCAGTGGAAAAATAGATGATCAACTGATTCTTCCTCTATCTAGTAGAGCTCACACCTATTAGGGAATATGAAACCTCTTCGGACCAAATTGTCAATAGTAAGGATCCTATTGTGAGTAGCAAGCCAAAGGAACATATTCACTTTAGGGATAAGAATTCTATTCCAAAATTTACCCCAAATGGGGTTACTGGTCTAAGTGAAAGTATTATTGTAGGCTGAAGCAACCATGAAGTCACCTCTAGGATTACTCTTCTAGAGAAAAACATCATCATAGTCTTTGTTAATAGAAAAAGACAGCAACTCCTATTGGAGTAGGGAAAATCCAGCATATATAATATCAAGCCTAACCCATTTGTTCTCCTTCTAGTAGTCACACACCATAGGTCCAAACCTCCTTTTATATTCCTCAATAAATTGACTACTGCCTTGCTCAAAGAGAGGTTCATTGTTCATCCAAGGATCCTCCCAAAACCTTATTTTGTCACCTTTTCCAAGGACCTATTCAGCTCCAGCTTTGGCCACTTTTATGGATTTGATAATACTATTCCAATGAAGGACCCAACAGGGATGTCTTTAGAGTTGAGGAGATCCTGGAGAGGCTAATTTTGAATATATTTGTCAGACTAGATCTGGTTCCAATCTTTCTTGATGTCATAAGCTCTCCATATTTGTTTAGCAAGGAGAGCTTTATTAAAAATTTTAAATCTTTAATCCCAAGCCCACCTTTGCTCTTTGGTTTACACACTTTGTCCCAAGCAACCAAGGATATTCTCTTTTTTTCTTCAACCCCTGACCATTGAAATCTCTTCTGGATTCTTTCTAATGCTTCCACAAATTTAGCTGGGATACCAAATAGACTGAGAGCATAAACAGGGAGATTCTGGAGAGTAGCCTGAAGAAGCTGTAACTTCCTAGCCTAAGATAAAATGGATCCTTTCCATCCAGCAAGTTTTTTGTTGAGTTTGTCAATAAGTATATTCCAGAAGGAATTTGGGGGAACTAAACCCAAGGGGAGACCTAGGTAGCTGGATGGAAGCATTTCCACCTCGCAACCAATAATTTTAGCAATTCTCTGTTGTCTTATGACTGGAGTATTCATGAAGTATATAGTCGATTTGTCCCAATTGAATTGTTGGCCAATAGCCAAAGAATAAGAATTAAGAGCACTTTTAAAGGAAGCAGGCTCCTTAATAGATGAATATCCCATTAGGATAGTATCATCAACAAACTATTGGTGAGAACAAAAGACATTAGCAGAGGAAGGTTGAAGGCCTTTGATGATTTTTTTCACTTTCAATTTTTGGATCAATCTACTCATGCTCTCCGCCAAGATGGTGAAAAGTATAGGAGATATGGGATCTCCTTGTCTGAGCCCCCTTGACGATTTAAAGAATTTAGTAAGAGATCCATTAATGAGAATTGAGAACATAGGAGTGGAGATCAACTCTCTAATAATTTTGATTATCTTCTCATCAAAACCAAAAGCCTCCATGATTCTGAAAAGAACTTGCCAATCCACTCTATCATAATCTTTCTCCAAATCCAACTTTATCAAAAATCCTTCTTTATCAGCAGCATTGAGGGTATGAATATTCTCATGCACAAGAATGATAGAGTCCAAAATCTTCCTGCTAGGAACAAAACCTTTCTGCTCCTTAGAGATGATGAAGGGGAGGACAACCAAAATTCTAGTAGTCAAAAATTTAGATATGATCTTATAGAAAGAGTTACATAGACTTATTGGCCTAAATTTTCCCATTGAATCTGCCCCAGCCACCTTAGGAATTAAGGCAATAAAAGTGGAGTTGAATTCCTTAAGGATTCTCCTAGAACCAAAAAATTCTTTCACCGCATTGACCGTGTCTTCACCCACAATATGCCAAAATTCCTGGAAGAAAAACATAGGGAAGCCATCAAGACCCAGAGCTTTATCCCCTTGAAAAGACAAGATAGCTTTTTTAATTTCCCCAGCATAGGGGATAGCAGAAAGGGGCTTATTCTGATTAGGATTAATGATCTTAGGGATTATATCAACCAAATCTTGTTGTTGAGTATAATCAATATCCTTGTTCCCAGTGAGGAGCTGAGAGAAGAAACTAATAGCTTCATCCCTAAATTCATCCCCATTAAGAAGAATTTTGTCCTCAACAATTAATCCAGAAATTCTATTCGCAGCTTTCTGTTTCAAAGAAGTCATGTGGAAAAATTTAGTGTTTCTGTCCCCAGCCTCCAACCAAGTTGCCCTAGATCTCTGCCTCCAATAGATTTCCTCCCTAGAAATTATTTTGTGAAGTTTGACTGAAACATCATCTTCCATAGCTTTGGGATACTTTTTATAGCCATCTTTCTGTATTGAGTTTTGGATCTGTTCTAATTCCCCCTTCAGCTTTTTCTTTGATTCAAAAATATCACCAAAAACCTTCTTGTTCCATATCTTAATGTTGACTTTGATGTTTCTAAGTTTTTTAGCAACTTTATACATGGCAGTTCCATTCACATCAATATTCCACCAGTTGGCAATAGATTTATCAAGAGAGGGGTGAGAGATCCACATTTTCTCAAACCGAAAAGGGAAACTCTGATTACTCTTAATGGTCTTAGCAACAGAGGTAATGGGATAATGATCCAAACCAATTCTATTGATGACAGACAAGGAGCATCTATGAGAAATAATCCAATCATTAGTAACAAGGGATCTATCAAGTCTTACCTAAATGAGGTCTTCACCATCCCTGCGGTTAGACTAGGTGTAGGAAGCTCCATTAAGATCCATATCAATAAGAGCATTGATATTGATGAAGTCCATCAAATCAGATCTGTTGTCTAGTTGAGCTTGAGTTCCTCCAGATTTATCAGTACCTTGCAGAGGAGTATTGAAATCTCCCGTAACAACCCAACTTTTCTTAGGAAAAGATACTTTTTTGCTGGATTTTATCCCAAAATTTACTCCTAGTAGATTTGGAATTAGGGGTATAGATGTTTGTAACCACACTCCTTTCCATCATAGATGCTTTTAACTTTCATGGATATAATGTTACCATCTTCATCAATCATTTCTCCTAAAATAGTTTTCTTGTTCTAGAAAATAGCCACCCCACCAAATGCCCCATTCAAGCTGCTACCACAAACCCCTCCATTTTTAAAGAATTTTAAATTCTCCACTTTCTCCTTACTCATTTTGGTTTCTTGAACAAGGATAATATCCGGTTTTTGGTCTCGAATGAGATTTTGTAATATATCCTATTTATTGAGACCATTTAGGCCTCTGATGTTCCATGATATTACCTTCATTTGGAAGCCTGGGGGTAGGATTCCTATATAGTTCGCTGCCTTCCATCAGCTATGTTTTGCTTGCTCTCCTAGTCCCTATGCCATTTTATAGTTTTACATCCCGACGGAGATTTGGATACACCAATATCTGCCTTGGATCTGGTCCTAGTTTTCACCCCATTAAGGCATCCTACCTTCTTGTTTTCCATTCCCTGTTATTTCTTCCTCATGCTCCTCTCTGGGTTCATCTTGCATATTACTCCATAGTTCTCCTCTTTTCTAGGATGATGTGGGCGTATCAACTCTAATATTCTGGAATAACACATTTAGATTAACCTTAGGCGATCCAAACTTGTTATTCCTTCCAAATTTAATTTCATGTCCTTCAAATTATTTTAGGCACTGTTCATCTCTCTTTGTTATTGAAACTTGAGGGGCCTCATGATGAGATTCAGTGACATTCTCAATCTCACCATCTTCAAGTGTCTCTTCACTGATAACATTCTCCTCCTCCTGAGTCTGTAGAGCCTCAAAAGTATTGACTATTTTGTTTTCAAACTCCCTGATTTCATTCTTTTTATCTTCCTTCAAAGGGGGATTCCTAGGAGGGTCATTTCTATCTCCTTCAGATAGGTCTAGTATGTTACCAAGACTTCCACTTCTTCCTTCCACTTTATTACCTTCTTTATTATTATTTTTTTCTTTCCAAACCTGTTTGTGGGTGTTAACCGTCACAAGTTTTTTAGGGTTACTAGGGCAGGCCTTAGCCCAGTGACCAGCATTTTTACAAGAAAAGAACACAAAGGGGAGTGACTCGAACTCTATTGTCTATTCCCATAATCCAATTTTGGAACTTATATCAATAGAACTAGGAAGATCCATCTTCTATGAAATATTGACACAGATGTGCACATAAACCAGTCTTTTTCGAGCTGCAGTCATTGGATCTATCACAACAAGCTCCCCAAAGGAGTTTTCAATTCCTAAGAATACATCCTCAACCCAAAATTCCATCGGCAAGCTTGGCAACCTTACCCAAACCAGAGCAGATTCAAAGAAGGAGTCATTGAGTTCCATGTTAGGAGACCATTTTCTCATAGATAAGGAGGATTTACCAAACATCCAAGGGCCACTGCTTAAAGATGCTTCCATATCTTCCCCACAAGAGAAGGAGAAAACCAAAAAACCTCTAGATAGGGCAGAAATATCAACCTGGCCTTTCATCCTCCATTTTCTCTTAACAAAGGACTTAACATCCTCAATATTGGGTCATGGTCCAACAAGCTTCCCCACTAGAGAGAAAGCCATTAAAGAAATGCTATGATCGATAACCAAATCTGGAATGGAAATAGAAATTTTACCCATTTTTTTATTAGATATGTCTTTCACAAAGGGATTCGGAGCATAAGATTGTTGAGGATTTAGGATTTGTTGAAATACTGAACATTCCTAAATTTCCAGATGAGATAGTTCATTTTGTACTATACAGGGTTCATAGGGAGTTTATGTGGCTAGACTCTATTTTTAAAATCACTAAGGAAGCAATCAAAGCAGTTATTGGTTTACCCTCAACCGGTACTAGGCCCAACAAAAGAAGAAGATACCAAACAAGGGTTTTATGGACCTAACCGGAGCTACATTTGACAATAGATCTCTTAGGGTTAGTAATATCACTGATGCAAATGTGAAATATGTGAGCATGGTATTTGGATACAGGGTTACTCATGCAAATAGGTTAAATTTTGCTTCTAGCTTGTGTATACATAGTGCATATGAAATGGTTAATAACAAAGCTAAAATTGAAATCTGTGAGTGGCTTAAAGATGAACTACTAGATAACTTGAAAAAGATTAAGGGTGATAAGAAGGGAACATTCCATTTTGGGAATCTACTTGTGTGTTTAATGCTTTACTTTACAAAGGAAATACCCAACATTGGTCACAAGGACTTTCCATATGACATCCATGTTGGTAGACAGATCATGGAAGATATTACCGACATAGGTGCTAACAATGATGACATGGTAACAACCTATTTCAAAAAATTTCAAACCAAGATGAAGGCTAGAGAAAGGATGCCGCAGAGTATTGTGGATAAGTATGACAAGAAAATATGTTTTGTAATCAAAAGAGATGAAACATTGATGGAAGTTGTTACTCCTAGAACCATTTGGATAATAGAGATGGGATATGAAGTAGATCTAAATATTCTTGACGCTTATGCAAATACACTTCTTGATGCACCAAGGGAACCTTCTGAAGAAATCTTTGGCAGTGCTGACACTATTGAGAGTGTTGTTTCGATGCAGAAGAAGAGAAAAAGAAGAGAAAAATTCATTAGAGATGCATCCAAAATGGCTAAAGAAGTTAAGGAAAATGTAATGAACTTAAGTGGTATTTCTGCTAGTGAACTTGAAGGACTGGAACCGGTAGCTCATGTTTCACTGGTTGTCACTTCTTTTGATACAGACAGTGATAAGGCAATAGAGTTTAAAAGAGTTGAAAGGAAGAAGAGGAAACATTCAAATGTACCTTCTCCTTCTCCTAAAAGGACAAGAACATTAAGGAAGAAACAACAGGTTGTGAGAGAGCCCAAAAAGAAGTTAACCCCAAAGTAGAAACAAGAACCTAAGGTGCTGGATACCCTTACACCGAAGGAACTGGTAAATGAAATTACACAAGAAGGTAATCTTAGCAATGTGAATAAATTTTATCATTCTTTCAAGGATTCTGACAAGGAGACAATAGAGGAAAGCATCATTTTGCATCTTGACATCTACAAGAAAGTTTTGATTGAGGTTGTAGATGATCTGCCAAATGACTTATACATAAGATTAGAGGCTAAAAGAATGTCAGTGATGAAACTGGATAAAAAGTTAAAGGTTGAAGCATTATTGGTAGTTCACCCTATTAATTATAGGGAGGAGATTGATGAACTGATTATTGAAGCCAACCGGATAGTTTTTGTGAGTGGTCACTGGCAGGTTAGTCTAATGGTTGGGAGAGTGAAAGAAATAATAGATAAAACTGCTGACAAATGGGAAATATTTTTTGTTGAAAAAGAAAATAAAGAAGAAAGGGATAGACAGAAAATGGGTAAGTCTTTTACAAAGGTATATCAGAAAGATAAAAGTAAAGGTAAAATTGGTAGTATACCTATTATAAAGGTCAAAGATAACCTTTCTCCACTAGCACAAGACACCCCACCAATAACTTTAGGGACACTGATACATACTAACAGTCAACCAGATAAGGAGGCTGAAGAAATAACTCATGATGATACTAATCCAGAATCGAAAATTCTTTTTACCATGAATGTAGATACACAAGATTTTAATATTGTGTTACCCCTATATTTTTTCTCATGCCTAAAGTCTCATAATTAGCTAAAAATTAGCTATTGCTAATGTTTTAATGTTGAAAGTGTTGGTCACCTTTGTTCAAACTTTCAAGGACCCTCCTGGAAATCCTCTACCTGTCAGTCACAAAGAAATCATTATTTTTCAAATTTTGTGAAAGATGACACAAAATCCTTTTGTAGAGATAATTTTCACCTTATTTTCTCCAAAATGACCAGTTTTTATGGCCAAACTCCATGTCGTCTGGGAGATTTTAATTCTTTTATTTTTGGGTTACTCATATGCCCAAACAATTAAATCCCAACTATTATGTGTCCTATGAAAAAATGATATATGGGTTATTCTCTACTTGGCTCATTTATTCTACAATTAAAATTTCATAAGAAATGGAGCCCTCAGTAAAAAGTTATGCAGGTTTTTCTATGGCAGCCCAAAGGAACAATTGACATTGAACTTGAACTATTGAACCTTTTCAAAAAGTTCAAAGTTCGGGTTTAAGTTCAAAGTTAGGGTTCAAGTTCAAAGTTTAGGTTCAAGGTTGCAGGTTCAAAGTTCAAGGTTCGATTTCAGAGTTCGGAGATTCATCAGATGCAGGTTTAGAGTGTGTGAGTTCAAAATTCAAAAGTTCAAAAATCCAATAACATTGGCATGTTTATTGTTTGTAGTTCTCAATGCAACCTGTAACCACGAATTTTCCAAGATAGAAAAATAAGTTTTAGTGTAGGGGGCATAACTATCAATCAAACCATTGGATCACACTCAATTTTTGATATGTTTTAGAAAACCTAGTTTTCTAAATCCTCACTAGAGAGATTGGAAAAATATTATCTCTTTCAAAAGTTATTAATGATGGACTTGAAAAGCACTAAGAGGGGGGGGTGAATCAGTGACACCAAATAAAACACTACTTCAAACACTAACTGGTAGATGAACTTAACCAAGCATTTAAACAAAATACATGCTATCCAAAATGATATAACAACATCCACAAAAAGTAAAGCATCCACCATAACACAAGTGTTTATATATGGAAAACCCAAATAGGTAAAAACCACAGTGAGATGGAACTCACAAGTTAACTATCTGCAATAATAGATAACTGGTCGGTTAAGGTCTACAAAGTACTCTGCTAGGAGAGAATCTTGTTAGAGATCCCAAAACTTTATTAGAAGCTTATACCCTATTAAGAGTACTACCCTGTTAGGAGTAACCTTGTTGGAGGATTTGAGAATCCAAACTAATGGATCACCTTGTTAGAGGATTTGTACAATGAAGCTTGTTAGAGCTTACCTGGTCAGGGGATTTGATTTTGTTGTAATGATTAGAAAACAACAAGAATGGTTTGATCTATTCTGAGTACCACAATACTTGCTTGATTAGATCCTTCTAAGTACATTCAATGCTACTCTTCATCTTAACACTTATCGCTCTTCAACAAAAGCTTTCACTCTTGATGCATATCAGTATTCGCATAACATCATAACCATACTCGGTCTTTATATTTCAAATGATTCACTAAGATGTCTTAAATAGACATTCAAAAGTTATGTCGGCCTAACAAAATCAAAACACAATTTCCTAGGTGCAATGTATCTAGACAAGTGATCAAAACTCATCACAAAAATGACCGCCAAGAAATCGGTGTTGGTAACTCATCACAAAATCAGATACCGGTTAGAACAGTCAATACTAGTTGGAACAAAACATGTGAACCATTTTCCTAGAATCTTCTGCTTGATCTCCATTTTCATCTTCATCTTCATTTTGATGCCGACTTAGTGTAGCCATAGGTTGTCTCTTATGCACATACCAGTTGACACAAAGTACCGGTTAGAGATAAGCCTTAAACATACTGGTTGACATTGTAAACCAATTGAAGTTACATAGGTAGTTAATGTAATCATATGTGTGTGAGAGAGTGTTTCATCAATGACAACAAGTGATGAATACATTACAATCATCATCAAGCCAACAATCTCCCCCTTTCGCATTGATGGCAACACTTAGAAAATTTTAGACTAGTACAATACCGCTAAGTGTGCATATGATGCAGAGCCATCCTTGTAACCTGCCAAACACCTCAAAATGTATGACACTAACCCCTCAAAACAATAATGGGATCCTATAAAGACAAGGCTCTACAACAGTAGTTCAATCCTCTCACCATCTTCAAGACTCATACCTATTCAATCTTGGGTACCTTGCTCCAACACACTCCATGATACCTCCAAGGTTTACTAACCATTTACATACCATTTTTCGGTAATACAAGACTGCCCAAGGTTAGACCAAGCACCGGTTGTAAGGATTCATCCCCATTCCTTAAGAAACCTTCACAATTAGGCCTAGTTGCTTGTAGCCCTTTTTAGCGGGTAAAGAGACCTTAAGTTCAAACTTTCCCAAACACCCTAGAAAAAAATTATGGATTCAAGTACCCTTTTGGAAGTTACACAAATCCCCAAAAGGAAGGTTCAGGGTCTGACAAACAAAGGTCTGAGCTGGTAGGATGTTGACTGTCCTAAAGGGCTAATTAGGCCTCCATTTGTGAAGCACCTATATCCAGATGAGTGAACTAGCCAATTACGACCCCATGGGCATGTGAGGAACCATAAACCATTAGGGATTCCAGGGTTACACACCTAGAATCAACACCATTTACACACAAGGGTAACTTTGTTGTTAAAGGTCTAGGTAGCCACATAGAGATGTCTACCTAGGGTCACTCCAAACACACCTCTCCCTTGCTCCTCCTGCAAAATAGTTTTGGAACCCTAGAATAAACTGACCATACTTTCCTTTCACCAAATCCCATGAGTCTTAGATTGATAAAGTACAAGGTATGGCCATGGAGGAGGAAAAACCCAGTGTAAACCCTGGTTTTCTGGGCACCTACAGTTAAATTTGAATATTAGGAGCAAAACACACGAATATAACTTCAAACCAAAGACAAATAAAATTTAACTCCCCTCTCCAACAAATTCACTTCATTGGGAATGGATCCCAATCCATACAGTACTGTACCCCGGACCAAAACTTCAAAATTGCAGAAAAAAAAGTCAGAATTCTATTAGTTTGTTGTCACCAAAACTCTCCTCCATACAGTCTCTCTTGGGAATTGGATCCACAAGGTGTATAAACCACTCCACAAATTCTCTCAACTAAAACCAAGAGGTTAGATCCATTGGAGGAGTTTCAAATAAGCAAAAATGTAAAAAGTGCATAAAAGTTGCTCATGACAACTTTTGACAACTTTTGCAAAAGTTGTCAAAATGTTATCTTTCACCTCCTAATGCCTTGGGTCAAGTCTAACCCCTCCTAAAACATCCTAGAAGCACTAAAACCAACACATTTGATCCCTTATTTTCCAAAAGTCCTAGTTGGCTTATAGAAATTCCAAAACAGGAGTTTGGCTCACAAGATGGGGTTCTTTTGAAAACCTATACAAAACATTCTAAAGACATATTTGATGCCTTATCCTCCCTCCTCAAAGTCTAACTTATCATCATGAAGGGTTTGATTGGGTTCTCCTACACCATACTCCCTAGAAGAAGAAAGCTCAAGTCCACTTGAGATGAGAGTATGTAGGTCTGCACCATGGTCTTTGATCTATTGCTCTATCATCCAAACTGCTTCAGAATCAAGTTGTCCTTTCCAAGCCACCAAATATTCCATGTAAACTTTTCTCCTGGTTCACTTTGTAACCTTAGTGTCTAGAGCCTTATGCAACTTTGGTGGTTCATGTTTGGGAATGTCATCATCTGCAATAACCTGAATTGTGTCTTCTCTTGTACCAACACTACATTTATAAAGAGTTAAGTCACAAACATTAAAGATAGGTGGTAAACCAAGATCAGGTGGGAGTTGAATTTCATAGGCATTTGGGCCACATTTCTTCAAGATTTGGTAGGCTCCAATCTTTCTCTGCATCATCTTTGTATATCTGCCTTTTGGAAGTCTTTCCTTCTTCAAGTGAACCCACACCAAGTCTCCCACATCAAATTGAACATCTCTCTTCTTTTTGTCAGCATGAGCTTTATATCTCTTTGCAGATTGTTGAAGATGAGTTTTAACTTGGTCATGGATTTCCTTTATGGTGGTAGCAAAGGTTTCCCCATCTGCACTAATGGCTTCTCCTTGAGGTAGCTTTCTCAACTCCATCACACCCCTTGGATGGATGCCATATACAATTTGGAAGGGTGACTTACCGGTGTTCCTATTCATTGTATCATTATAGGAGAATTCTACCTGAGACAATATACTATCCCATCTTTCTATATGTTGTCTAGTCAAACACCTTAGTAGATTCCCTAGTGACCTATTTACAACTCCAGTTTGGCCATCCATTTGGGGATGGTAGGCTGAGGAGAAGGATAAATTTGTACCAAGCTTCTTCCAAAGGGTCCTCTAGAAGTGACCAATAAATTTCACATCCCTATCAGAGACTATAGTCAAAGGCAAACCATGTATCTGGACAATCTCCTTGAAGAACAAGTCTACAACATAAGAAGCATCACAAGTGGTTTTGTATGGCAAGAAATGTGTCATCTTACTAAACCTATCCACCACTACAAAAACACTATCATATCCTTTCCTTGTCCTAGGAAATCCTAAAACAAAATCCATACTTATGCTTTCCCATGGTCTTGAAGGGACGGGTAAAGGCTAGTATAGGCCTACATTGGTGGACTTTCCCTTTTCCTTTTGGTAGATCACACATGTCTCCACAAATCTCCTGACATCTTCCTGTACTTTGGGCCAAAAATAGTGTCTCTTCACCAAATCTAGTGTCTTTTCAAGACCAAAATGGTCTGCCATTGCTCCATTATGTTTCTCCTTAATTATATTCAATCTCATAGAGCATTTGGGTATGCATAGTTGTGCCCCCTTAAACAACAATCCATTTTGAATCAAAAATTTAGAATACTCAACATGAAACCGTTCATCAAATGAAGCACATACCTTATAGGCCTCTCCAAAATCTTCATCACCCTCATACATGGCTTTCAAGGAGTCTATTCCAACACTCTCCAACTAAATTTGATTTGCAGTTAGGACTCTTCTACCCAAAGCATCTGCTACCTTATTCTTGACCCCTTTCTTGTGCTTAAGAATGAAAGTGAAAGCTTGTAGGGTCTCTACCCACTTCATGTGTCGGTGATTCAACTTTTCTTGACTATTTATAAAGCTAAGGGCCTAATTGTCTATGAGGACTATGAATTATTTTGGTAGCAAGTAGTGTCTCCACTTTTTCAATTATTGGAGTAAAGCATACATCTCTAGGTCATAGGATGAATATATTATCTTTGCCTCATTCAAATTCTCACTGAAGAAAGCAATACGTCTTCCCTCTTGACTGAGCACTGCACCAATAGCCATGTGACTAGCATCACACTCCACTTGGAAGATCTTGTTGAAATCAAGTAGGGAAAGGATTGACTGCTCAACAACTTTTCTCTTCAATGTTTCAAAAGAGTTATCTGCTTCTTTTGTTCAACTAAACCTGCACTTTTGTCCTCCCTTTATGGTATCAAGCATAGGAGCACAAATATAGCTAAATGTAATCATATGTGTGTGTGAGAGTGTTTCATCAATGACAAGAAGTGATGAATACATTACAATCATCATCAAGCCAACGATTAATCACTGAGTACGGATCTATAAAAAATTTTGAGATAAAAGATTTGAAGCAAAAAAAAAAGAAGATAAAAGATAAAAGAAAAGATTAATTAATAATCTTTTCAAGAATCAATTATTGATAACTAAAAGTCTCAGAGGCTATATAGCTATAATGAAAGAAAAGAGATGGGGGTTCTTTTTTTTTTGATCTATTGGCTGTAAAAAATGGTGCAACATTGTTTTCTGGACTGCATAGTTTTATTTTTTCAGAAGTGTTGAGTCTGTGAGCTCACATTTTGGCATTGATGGAATGAAGAAGATTTTGTTGATCTGTGGATTTGTCAATATTTTCTTTTGATTACAATGAGTTTTGTTTCTCTTGTGATTACCTTTCATTGTCTTTTTTGTTACATAAATTGTGTATCCATTTAATTCTGAAACTTTGATTTCAGAAATAATTTGTATGTGGAAAGAAATGTGATGTTAGCTCTTTGTTTGGGCATTTTGATCCCCCTTGTCCTTTGAGGCATGAGAGAGACTCAATTAGAGTCCAGATAATTTTGATCTATTGGAAACGGCATTTTCTTGGGTGTGGGTAATTAAACTATGTTTTACTTATCTTCACTCACTGCATTATAAATCTGCTATTCACATCTGTGTCATGGCTATGAGAAAATGTTAGTTGCCTTTATTTCTTTCTAGTTAAAAGCATATTCAGAAAATATACATTTTTATCCAACGAAGGGAGTTGTACCTTCATATCAAAATTCAAAGAGCACTTGCATTCACCATTGCAAGTGACTCAACTGTTGGTTCTTGTTTTTGTCTTTCAATTTGGGCATTTGGGAGTCATTTTTAAAAGGTATTTAAGAAGGACAAATGTGTTAACCAACATATTGTTATGGATAAAGATACTTCAGAGGTTAAGACAGTTGATGCTATGAATGTTGAGATTTATGAGTCACTGGTTATCACTGCTGACTCTCAGAACATTGAAATACTAGCGGAAGCTAACAAACCCAACACTAAGAAACCAATAGAAGTAGAGGTACATACACAGAGTGAGAACCGGCAGCAACTGTGAATAAAGAGGTAATAAATTATGGAAATAAGAAAGAAATTGTTAAGGTAATTGGTCTAGTGTCTGATGAAAAGAAAGTTATTACAGAACCTAGCACATCCACTATAGATTTCAGACCTACAAATGAAACTGATGTACTTTTAGATTAAATAAGGAGGATCACAGATTGCAATGCCTTACCATTTAAGGCCATTGATGATACATTGCCTATTTTGAAAATGGTTGCACCGACATGTAAGATAGATCATATTGATTTTTTTTGGGTAAATTGGACGCATTGTCCAAATTTATTGTTTCAAATGTTCTAACTGTAGATAAGGTTAATGAAGAAACTATTAAGGAAAGGGTGAATAAAGAAAAAGCTGAATTCTTTGACAAAACTATCAAGGACTGTGCTGAGCATATTGATTCCTTATTACCAGTACTTAATTCCACAATTTTGAAATACAAATTATATAATGAAGCCTGCAAGCCTCACCACCTGACTGAAGACATTGATGGGGACATTAAGAAAAAACAAAAGGAGATAGATGACATAGCAGATAATATGATAGGTTCTTCGGAACTTACCTCAATTTTTGAACAAGAAATGGTAGTTTTCAAAGAAAAGATTGAGAATTTGGAAAAAGAAAAAGCAAGGATAAGGATGAAGGCTCGAGAGCTAAAAAAAAAACTTGGTCCTAGATTGGACAACCTTAAAACTCAATGGGTTGAGCTATCTAAAGCAACAATTCAAGGAGACCTAACACCAATGCAACAGATGTATTATGTGACTAGCATGATCCAATAGACCGAAACCATTATTTCTAATAGTAATAAATTCATGCAGAGCCTAAATCTAATTTTGGTGGATATATTTCAAATTGTACACAATCGGTTACAGGCTATGAGGTAGAATTTTTTACTCTTTGATTCTTTTTGACATCCTTTGTCATTGATGCCAAAGGGGGAGTAGTATGGAGAAAAATGCATAGAAGAAATCACTTGGTCAAGGGGAACACACTCTTTTTTGGGGATCAGTTTTGGACTTCATTTTTGGACAATAGTTTTTGGATTTTTATCATGAGTGTTGCCATCAATGCCAAAGGGGGAGATTGTTGGCATTCTACACTCACATGAGAATGGTTGATGTTATCATTGATGGCAACCAACCGGTAATAGGATTCTACAGGTTCACCGGCAACACAGACATCATACACCGGTACTGACAGGCACAACAAGTTCATTCTGTTGGCATTGTGTTGTCATTGATGTCAACCGATATAGGATGTTACCGGTATCACTGACATTGATGTCAGGTAGTGAACAAGAATCTGTCAAGAGGATGTTGCATACATCCAAGGTGAAGAGATTACATGGTGAGCATTGGTCATGCTATAGTGGCAGAATACTGCTTGGTACACTAGAAGAGAAGTAGGAGTATGAGATCAGAAATACACATCGAACATGCAAGGTGTGCTACCAAAATAGTGAAGGATAAATATGGAGTTGACATGATGTGTTTGTCATCTTGACAAATCAAATGAGAATAGAATCAGGTTGATGAAAGAGAATGATGGAGAGTCTATAGGAATATACATGGGATATGGAAATACTAAAGAGAGGTTGATGCAAAACAGTTGGAGTATGATGACTTGGTGTCATCAATGTGTCTCATCGACAAGACAG
Organism: Cryptomeria japonica; assembly: GCF_030272615.1. Lineage (NCBI taxonomy): Eukaryota > Viridiplantae > Streptophyta > Pinopsida > Cupressales > Cupressaceae > Cryptomeria > Cryptomeria japonica. Next base: position 286,659,526 of record NC_081413.1, read on the forward strand.
AACACATGTTGCCCTCCGATAGACACATTAACCAGAATCTGCATTGGTGATAGTTGACATGTTATGTCAATCAGTGAAACATCAGAGAAGAGACAAGAAAGATAAGGTTCTCACCTGATAAAGACAGAGCTTGTTCAAAGTTGATGACATGATATCATCAAGAGTGGTAACTGGTATGAAATCTCACCAGTAATATTGACAAGGTGTAGGTGCAAAAGACTCCTACCTGATGAGAATGTGCATGTATTAGATTGACATGTCTGAACACCGGTTTGAGGGTTACACCAGCAGAATTGACAAGGTCATGACAAGAAGGATAACTGGCAAGGTGTCATAAGCCAGTAGGGTTTGCTTACCGGTAGATGAAACTGGTTATGTGGGTGTTTGGTGACTAGGCATGAACCAACAGAATAGTGTGATGAGGTGGATACTGATAGTGATGCCACATAAGGATGAAATGGCAAACGTGCATGAAGTGGTGGATAAAACATGCATAGGTCGGTGAAGTAAGGTCGGTGAGGTAGTTGTGATTGGTTCAACATTAATGGTGACTACAAAGATCAAGGTAGAGTTGCAGAGTTGTGTAGCTCGAGATCCAGGACAGATTGGTTGTGCGGATCGAAGTAGGGGAAGGAGAAATCTGGGCCATTTATGGAAATTGACTAAGAAAAGTTGAAAGATTGATTGCAGGCTGCTGAAGAAGGAAGGCGTGATCTGAAAGGCATGTAAATTGCAGATATCTACAGATAGACATCTCTAAGTTGTGTACCAATTGGATTTGATTGGATTCGATGTTTCTCGTGATCAATGAATAAAACCCTAAGGCGCCAAGTTTGAATTGGGGTTTGGTGGGAAATCTGGGCTATAAGTGAAAAGGCCTAAGAGATTGTTTGGTGTTGCTGAATAGAGAGAATATTGTATTATTGTGAAGTTGTAGACTTCAGCAAGAAAAGACAAGACCAGCTGAGTGCTCAAAGAGCAAGAGAGGGAGAGTGAACCTGGTTGAAGCTTTCAACCGGTTGGAGAGAAGAACCAGTAGTGACTACACCAGCAGAGTGTGAAACTGGTGATGTGCAGAGAGTGAGGTGCAAATCCAGCAGAGTTGCAATAGGTGCAGAGCAGGAAGAAGAGTGAGTCGGTAGAAGAGAGAAGTACTTCACCAACAGAGTAAGACATTTGATAAGGTTGCAAGATTCACTTGTAACATGATAATAACTTATGCATTTGAAGTTTTCTTTATGAACACTGAGTTGTAGCTCGGTGCAAGGGTTGGTTCTCCTTTGGGTTACAGCCCATAAATCTATTAGGGGTTGTAGCTCCTTGGGTTGGTTCCCTAAAGTCAGGGGTTGTAGCTCCTTGGGTTGGTGCCCTAAAATATGTAACTATGTTTTACCATGAGGTTGGATTGGAGCAATAGACTCCAGCAACATTGTTCACTGAGGTTTTCCCACATTGGGTTTTCCTCATATATACTGGTGTTATGTGATGTCTCCTTGTGTGTGTGTGTGTGTATTTGAGCTAGTCTCATTACTAATCAGTAAGTCTGCATTGTGCTTGATTCACAAACCGGTGTTTCTCATAAAAGAAAGCCAAAAAGAAAAAAATTGAGAACCACTGATTCACCCCCTCCCCCTCTCAATGGTGCATTGTGTCAAACACATTCATCGGCATCTAGTTTACACTGGCAATAAATAATACCGGCACTCAGGCCAACATGAGACAAAGTTTTGTTTATATGAATTGTATTGTAATGTAATTAATTATCTATAAGCCAACATGATGTATTGTAAAGACTCATATATGTATGAGATCTTATAGGTCATTTTGATATAGAAAATGTACAGAATAGAAGAGAGGCAATTATGTAATAGATCGTAGAAGATAGGTTATGTGAGCGAATATCATTCGTCGATAAGGTTTTTGGTTATGGTTTCTGACTGAACTTAAACCGGTACTGAATCAAGAATTTTAGATGCTATTTTGAGCAGTACATTGTCTTGGATTTAATTATCCATTTTGTAGTCAGTGAGACTCTTTCATTGAGTAGTGAGCTCTAGGTTGTTGGCCTTCCTACATGTGCAAGCCCCTATTGTAAGTAATATTTATTCATATTGGCTATTGAGTAAATATTGTGGGTCACAAATCCCACCGAGGTTTTTCCCTTACCGGGTTTCCTCACCAAAATATCTTGTGTTATGGTGTGCATTTATGTTGTCTCTATTATTTCTCTTTGCTGCATTATTACTTGTTTACCGGTACATTAATTTGGGTTGCAAAGTTATAAATAAGTTCAAATATTCCTTCAACCGGTTAGAAACCGATTCACACCCCCCCCCCCCCCTCTAAGTGTCTTTGGGACTGTCATTGCATCTAACAAACATTAGAATCAACAATATGAGCAATGCCATGAAATATATCAATTCCATTCTTATCACTTTGAATCATGCATTTAAGGCCTTCAATTAATGGAAGAGCCTCAGTATTAGGATATTCTTGGGACATCCATTGTTGAAAGTTATCAAATTGATTGTCCAATTTTGAAAGTTGATCAATGGAAACTCTAGTTAAATCTTCTTCTTTGTCATGGGATGCATTAATGGGATAGATAGGGACATGATTAGGATGGGAAGAATTGGCATTATCCTCATTAAAGAAGTCACCTAGATTAGGCTCCATGTCCTCGACAATTAAACCTTAGAAAGCCAGCCTTAATTCTAATGCTTCGTCTAACGGAGATATTATAGGTAGGACTAATAGTGGTAAAATTCATGCACTAGAGGGAAAATTGAAATTTTGAATTTTGAACAAAGCTTACAAAATTGAGTAATGCAAAATTTAAGAAAATAATGATTAAACAATTTGAACTTTGTTGGAAGAAGAAAATCACACAATTTCCAAAATATTAAATCAAAGGAAATTGGAATTTTAAAATTAGGGCCAAGGGGATACCACTTTATTTTAAAATTAACAAAAACATTTTTTTTTAAATTAGGGCAAATTATAATTAACCTCTTAATTTTAAAAAATTTCTTGAAATTTAAAATGTTGAATTTTGGAGGTATTTTCGATGTTAGAGGGATCAAAAATTGATAAAATTAGCCAATCTTCTAGATTTAGGTTATAAAATGCAGTCATAACAGTCTCCCAAAATTTTGGGAAAAAAGTTGAGGACTGTGGCAAGATTGCACATGGTCTGACCAACCTTTTTTGAATTTTCAGAGATGAATTAATATTACGATGATTTTAAAGCTAACCCCAAAAAATTGGCGAATTTTACAATTTCGAGATAGGCGAAATTAAGGTTCAAATGTGCAAATAGGACCCTATTAGGGTTTTGAAGAAAAAAAGGAATTGGACTGTAAATTTGAAAAGGGTCACACCTAAAGGGGAGGGACACTTTGAAGACTATTTTAGAAATCTGAATTTGAATGAAATTCATTGAAATTTGTACAAAATCCAATTAATTTTGAAAATTGGGGTTTTATGGCCTAACCACTTAATTTTTAAAATTTTGAATTTTGTAAAAGGAGGAAAATTGAAAATTTGAATTGTAGGACAAAAGATAAGTCTGAAAACAGTCATAAATCTGATAATTAAATGGAAATTCAATTTTTGTACAATTTCAAGATAATTCTTAAAAATTAGGGTTTTGACAATTAACCTCTTAATTTTGTGAATTGGATTTGCAAATTGAACAAGGAAATGAAGAAATTGAATTTGACAAACAAAGCAATTTTTAGATCTAAGACAATGCCAAGCAATTTTTACAAAACACAAGTTCAATTTCAATTTGAAAAACTAGGGTTTTGAATGAATTAACCACTAAGTTTTCATAAAAAATTAAACTTGCAAATGAAAAATATGCAATGATTTTTCAGAATAAAGCATGTAAGATGTCGGGTTCACCAGAATGTAATGTTGGAAAAAGGTGAATGATGGAAATCTAGAGGAAAGCTTTTCTTCCCTCTGAGGAGAGATGAAAGTTTCACTTCGGATTTCCCTTCAAACACTTTTCACACATTACATTAGAAGAGGGGGGGAATGCACTAGATTCAACCTCTAGAGAAAGAGATTGAATTCTGAGTGATAGTAAGTTAATCCCCTCTTCTAGAATGAGATTTGAATTGATTGAATTGTGTACTTATGACCAAGTGAAAAAGCAACAAAGATCTGATTATAACTCGAAATAGAAGCGTAGGATGAAGTTGTGCACCTAGATCTGACAATAATCTGTCGAGACGAAGTCGCCTTGTGAATTTGAGAAAAATTTGCTCGGACTGGGGCGGAAGTGTACACGGTCCTCCAAAAAATCCGCAAAACGAAAGGTTTTTCCGCCTCTACAAATGGAGTCCAAATTCGAAATTATAGTTGCGCACTTGCAACCTACACACAGAAAAGAGAGGAAAACGGATTGGGATTGGGGGTTTGCTAAATTGTTAAAACCCATTAGCATCTCTAGTTTATGTTTTTTATGGGATGTGACAGTTGTTTAGGGTATGATTAACCCTGTAGATGAATGTATGTTGGAGTTTTTTGGGTATGGTTAATTTTGTAGATGAACATGATTGTAACTGTAGATGAACTTGTTTTGTGGTCAGGGTGGTTTGGGTGAATGTCGTACATGCAATTTTGATTTGGTAGTTGGTGGTTCTTAAGCTTTAGACTTATGTACTTACTTTATTTTGACCAATAAAATCATAATTATTACCAAGCAAAAAAAAATGATTTTTAAATTATTTTAAATTTGAGAATAATTAAACAAAATATTAATTAACCAAATGATGAAAGAAAGTACTTGCAAGTAAATGTAAAGGAAAGACTGGACTATAAATCACCTCAAGGGAGGTTGTGATAGAAATGTTGATAGAATTGCTTGTATGAAGTTGAATGTTGGAATGAATCTCCTCTTCAATGGTTGAATCCTTGACTTGAATGCAACACCTAGCCTTGAAGGGAGACTTGAGAATGCTCAATGATGGAAAAGAATGATTGAATGCTTGAACTTATGCCTGCCTTATTGCTTATCCAAATTTTTTGATTGTTGAACTTATGCAAATGAGAGGGCAAATGCGACTTATATACTCATCAATTAGGGTTAATTGACTGATTTTTCATCGCAAGCCAGCACAAGGGGAGTTTTCCTGCTCAATGCACAACCACCAAAGCACAATTGAAAAGGCTTCTACCCCAAAATGGGGCAGGGGGACAGGGGTGCCACACCCCTATCCTGCCCTTTTTCCAAGATAGGATGCAGTCTAGGCAGTGTGGAGGGCAAGAAAGATGCAGTTCTCAGGTGCCAAGCAAGTCTCTAGTCTCTGATCAGGCTTAGGGATTCAAATCATGTGCATGAGGACCCTAATGTGGTCTAAAATTGCAAGGGTCGCAATTTCATGACACTACAGTTGTACTCCTTTACACTACATTCAAACTGTCTCAAATTATACAACTTCCGAAATGGATCCACATGATAATTCGTCGGCACAAAATTTGATTTCAACATAGCAATCATCTGATCCCATGTCTTAATCTTCTCTTTACCTCTTCTCTATCTATCAACTTGCAAATTTTCCCACCAAAGAGATGCATGACCTTTCAACCGGGTACAGGCATATTTCACCTTCCTCTCTTCTGGAGTGTTTTCAAAATCAAAATACTTCTCCATCTCTGAGATCCAATATGTTGGTACCTTCTAATATTTGAAGAAAATTAGAGGTTGCCATATAAAACTTGCTAAGGTATGAAAAAGTACACCACTGAAAGTTATTTGAGAGGCCCCTTTTGCGAGCTAATAAGTTGGGATCTAGTAAACTTCATGAGAAATCACTTGGAGAATGTCTTGGACACATTTCATTAAGTCCATCTATCCATTTGAAAGCTCCTACAATCAGATTTAACATGTTTTTGATGCACCTACTTTTAGGGGTTTGCACAAATCTGCATGGTTCACATTTCCAGGAAAGCCTGAGTACTTTGGAGGCTTATAACTTGCAACCTGTTAATTGTCATGAGGAAATTCTTGTTCCCTACAAAATTATGTGCTACCCTGCTCATTTTCAGATTCCCGTGATTACATTTGACCTGTTTGCCAAAGCCAAATCATTTGCAATTTGTTGTTTTCTACAAATTAGACAGTGTCAATCAGCAGTTCAGTACCCTTTTTAGAATTTTGCATTTCATACCAGGTTAACCTACAATCAAAAGTGGTAGTATGCCATGACTCTCTATAGGTTTTTCTTCCATATACCCAATTTGTAGGCCCCAGCTCTTCGTTTGGTCAGTTTTCAAGGCTCATTCCATATGGACTTTTTTAGTGTTTCAAAAACATGTTCAGAAGTTGCAGAGTAGGCAACTTTGAGGGTGAATAATTTTCACATGTGATCAAATTGGATCAAGCCCTCTTGCATACATACTTAGAGTACCTAAATTACTAGTGTGCTAGATAGAATCCCCTGAAATTGTGATTTGACATTTTTCCTAATCAGTGATTGGAGGTGCTTCAATTTGTTTTCACAAGTGCAACTTTTCAGGATGGCCAAGTGGGCCACTTTGAGCATTAATATCTTTCACCCGGATGATTATTTTCTCAAACCAATTGGTCCTTGAGATTCCTTGTAGTTAAATGAATGTGTGTTCTAGTTTCCAGCTCTTCATGATTTCATCTTATATGTTTTCAAAATTGTTTTGAAACTGGGTTTGAAGAGGTTTCTAGCAAGTTTCAATGCAGAAATAACTAAGTAGTGATATTTGGGGATTAATATCTTGCGTCTCGGGAATAATCAAGCAAAATGTTTTTGCAGGGTGATTAATAATATAGTAGGTTATGTCCTTGTCAAGTGGCATGGTCTCGGGTGGCCATTTGAGTGGTTTTTGAAGGTGGTTTCTAGCGGTACAGAGGTGGTTTTGGTCATTTTTGCAAAACAGTAAAAACCAAGTTTCAATGATTAAATTTTTGCAAATGATTGATCCAAATGGATGTTCTAGTGGTTCCAGATTAGTTCTAGGGCTGAGTTGTTTGACAATGAAAAAACTTTTAGTTGGGCCCGCCAGGGACCCAGCTTGCCTTACCAAGCAGTGAAGTTATATATGAAGGGTCGGTGGTAATATTTTATTATTTTAATCATTATTATGATTTAATTAATAAATACATATGGGGTAAATTGGGAAAATGGTTTAGGAAATTATTTAATAATGTTTTGAGATAACATTATTAAACATATTATTTGGTATTTAAAATATCGTTTAAGTCATTTTATAATGATTTTAAATGAAAATGTGTATAACATTTGGTGGGCCCGAAAGTAGAAATTTAAAATCAAGTGTCGTATAACAGGGGGTGATGAATTATTTTAAAGCAAATTAGACATTTTCTTTTCTTTATTAAGTGTTATCTCCCATGCAACTTTCTTTTAATTTATGCTTTCCTGTGATCTCATGATGGGAACAAGTGAGGCAAATAATCATTGCAACATTGCGGGAGGATAGACTATACCCTAATTTGTGAATACGGTGGTGCATTAGGGTTTCTATTTTGTCTTATGGCCGCTATGGTTGCAGGTATCATCAGCCAGCAAAGTATGCCGAATGGGAAAGCACTGTTTGGGTGTGTGAATTGTTTAAAATGAATGATCTCATGAAATAAGTAATGCTTGCAAGATACAAAGTGGGCAGGTTGAAAAGACTTTAGAAATTTTTTCGAGCAAATGACTTTGGTGGGTTTTATGATTGTCGTGATTGTAGATTATATATCAAATGATTTTGTTGAGAAAATCTTATAACCGTCCAAGCAAATATAATCACAGATATATCGTTTCCCATGCACTCTTCGAACAATGTGAAGTGTGATGAACAGAGAGCAATGGAATAGGGTATTGGCATTCCATCTGCCAAAGGACATGTAGAATTTGTAATGAATGCCTTGGTATATATATATGTTGGACATGGAATTATAGGATACGCACAAAATGGACTTGTTAAAGAGATTTTGGGAATCGAGCAAAATGTTTATTGTGCCAGTTGTAAAAGCCAAGATCCATGCCATTTCTTCCACCACAATGCTAGAATGGAGATATGAAAGCCAAGGAATCGGGTGTGGACATTCATCAAATCATTTGAAACAAATGATTTTGATTTTACATGCAAACCTTCAGCAATGAAAAGGATAGTGGATTTATGTTTGTAGAGAGCATATGCCAAATGTGGAATTGGAGGAAAGATGTATAAATGGTTTGCCGCGACATTTCAAAGAGATGTTCCTCGTGGTATATATTGGTTGCATAGTATACAGAGAATGGATTTGAGGAAAAGACTTTCGAAACTATCAGAACATAGAAGAATTTTGTCAGGGTGTTGTAATTGCAGTTGCCAAACATGAAACTAAGATCATTTTCAAATAAATATATTTAAAAATATGAGTGCACATTATGATGAGGAGGAGATGAAATTACAAAATAGTGCAATGTTGTAGACAAAGAAGCTTTTGAAATGATGACTTTTGTGGGAAAAGCATTTCATTGTTTCAAAAGGATTGCGAGTGACCAAAAGCATAAAGTAAAATATTTTTGTGAAATATAGACAAGAAGTAAATGTATTCTCATCAAAGTGTCACAATTAAAATATTTCATTGAGGTGAAATAGTTTTGCAAAAGAAATGAAGTGCATAGGATGATAATTTCTCATTAACAATATCAGAAGGAAGTAGTAAAGTTTTAGTTAAAAGGTGAAATAGGAAAATTGCCCCATAATAAATAAAATTTGAGTATTAATGTGCAAGGAATTGGGTAAATCATATGCCAAAAGGAAATATAATGACTCATGGGATATACAAACTATTGCAAAAGATGAAAAAATCAAATAGCTAGTGTATTTACTCAGAATAAAGATTTGTGTACTAAATATTTTAATTAGGGAATTACGTTGTATATTTGAGTCATAATGAGAGTGGAGCAAATGTATTGAAAATTTGTATCCATTTGAAATAATGAGTCATTTTCTACAACATAAGACTGAGTTTAAGTAAATTGTTTCTACTCAAGAAAATATGGCTCAATAAAATGTGAAAAGTAAGAGTGAGTAGGTATTACTCATATAAAGTTGTTTTCACCTTAAAATTAAAATTATTCACTCAAGGGGGGATAAAATGCCAAAGAATGAAATACATTCAAAGAAAGGAAAAAGTGTAAATGCAAGAGAATGTATGGGATAATTTCCAGCAGGGCAATTATTTGACCAAGTAAAAAGTGAATTCATATGAGAAACAAGGAAAAGGTTTTACCAAAGTAATGAGTCATTTTAACTCAAAGTGAGAGTTGTTTCAATTTTTATAAAGGATGAAGAAAACTCACGAGAATAAGAATGTTGCAAGAATGATTTGATATTCCTTATATCAAAATGAAAAAAAGTTCTAAAAGATGCTTCTTATAAGTGAAATATATTCACAAAGAGAAAATGTGGACAAAAGGTATTTTCACCCAGAAACGAAGTAAAATATGTAAAGGTGAATGCACATGGTGAATATTATTAATCAGAATAACTAGATTTTCACTAATAAAGTGAAATACCTATGCAGATTTAAAACATATTCACAAAATATTAGAAAGTATTGCCAAGTGTCTTATTTGGCAAACAAGCATAAAGTGAAATGTTTTTAGTTACAAACATAGGCAAATGGTGTTGCAAATTATTATTCTCCGAGTAAAGAGTGCTTGCATGATAATTGACCAAAGTGGAAAATATTTTCAGTTAGAAGACATTTTGGAGAGTGCGGGAGAAGAAGAGAATATTTTCAGATGCAGAAAGATGAAAGAGATAAGACACATGACATCAACAAGGCAAATTTGAAGAAGATAGGTGGCTGCAGTAGAAGGAATCTGGAATGTCTTTCCCTCCTATATTTTCTCTTCCTTTCTCATTGTAAAAGGTTTTGAATTTTTTCTCTTGTACAGGGTCTGCAGGCAGTTCTTGTGCAGAGGTTTTAGATCCATGTAGTAGACTAGTTATTTTGAGCAGCATGTAATGTATTTTGCAGAGCAAATTTTATCTTGAGTCTAGTGTTCAAGTTTTTTGCAAGCATTTTAAAAATGGAATGTAAAGTGTTATGTGGAAGAAGTAGCATTTGGAACAAATGAAAATGTGGTTCAGATCTAGCTTCTCTACATTGTATGATTCTATCAATTTTTTGAGTAAAATCAACCAAGGGTTTATTTTATTTAGTGCATTGTTATGACGTATGTGGTTTTCTGTTTAAGCTTTGGCCCAAGGGGTCAATTAAATTGCTTAAATAGAGTTGCAGAATAATAGGGCTTATGCAAGGATTTGTTGGTATTTTGGTATGGTTTTGTCATTGATGTCAACACCTATTGAAAACAAGCACTTTGGAGATCCACCAACATTCATCGGCAAGCAAGTAAACTATGCAACAGTTACTGGTATATGGTTCATCGGTAGGATATAATGTTCATCGGTATCTAGAATAATATGGAAGACACTTGGTAATGTTGAAGACATCGTGTGGACACTTTGTTTTGGTATATTCATATTTGCATATTTTCTTTTACCGACAAATAGGTCCAGGTTATCTAGGGTTACACCGGCAGGTTTATCTTTTCAGATCAGCATGGCACGCTATGGAGATGATTTATTATTGATGTAAATGCATTAAGCTGACATGTTTAATCGGTTATTGCGTCGGATATTATATTGTTTGTAAAATGATTTTATTGTAATATCTTGTAGAGCCAACCTAATAAAATTGGTCTTAGGGTATGGTATAAATGTAAGATCTTATTTGTAAGATCAAGTGTGGAATGCGAAAAAGAATTGTGTGAAGGCATATGCGAGATCAAGCAGAGGAATACATGAAGACATCATTTGAAGGTGAATTTAGGTTTTTGTATAAGCATATCACCACTACACCGGTACTGAATCCAGCATATGAAGATTCTATTTTGTGCAGTACATTCTTATTGGATTTAACCATCCAACTGTAGTCATTGTGACTCCCATTTTGTGATTGAGCAGTGAGCTCTAGGCTGTTGGCCTTTCTGCATGTGCAGACCCCATTTATATACACTTACTATCTGCAGTAGTATCATCTGATTGTGGGTAAGGTTTCCCATCATGGTTTTTCCCCTTACAGGGTTTCCACGTACAAATATTGGTGTTATGTGTTATGGATGACTTTATGTTTGTGTTTCATGCATTAATCTTTACCGGTATAGCAATTTATTGTTAACACTATCTACTGACATACTTAACTATTTTACCAGTATTAAGCATTAAGTTGGTTAATTTTTTTGTGGTTTGAATTTATTAGACAATTGATTCACCCCCCCCTCTCAGTTGTCTCCAGGACCTAACAATTGGTATCAGAGCTTAGTCCTCTTTTGCAGAAGTTTAACAACTTGAGGAGATCCAATGTCTACAAATTACTTCAGGAAGGATAGTCCTAAACTTGATGGAACCAACTATGAGATATGGAAGATCAGAATGGAGACACATCTGAATTGCATTGGTAAAGACATCTAGGAAGTTACAAAGAATGGTTATACTGCTATTGTAGCTAGTCAGACTGCTCCAACTACCTTAGCTAAAGATGAAGAAAATGATTACAAAGCAAGAGAAGCACTTTTGAGCGCATTATCAGATCAACAAATCATGGGATTATCAGATAGGTCTACTGCTAAAGCTATTTGGGATCATTTGGAAACACTAAATGAAGGAGATTCCATAGTCAAGATTGTAAAACTTGAAAGCTTCCGAGTCAGGTATGAACATCTGAAAATGGAAGAAGATGAAAGGATTTCTGCTTTTATGGAAAGAGTAAATGAAATTGTTTTGCGTATTAAATTTTGTGGAGGAACTCTGAGTGAGGATGAAATTGTTTCAAAAATCTTAAGAGGTTTGCCACCGGCATATAAAATGAAGGTTACTGCTATAAATGAGTTGAGAACAATGCCTAATACATCAGTAACTAGGGATACATTGATTGGAAAACTTTCAGCCTTTGAAATTGAGGAATTTGGTCCTATTGCTACTATAAAAACTAATTTAGCCTTTAAAGCATCAACATCATCTACTCCATCATTTGACAAATCAGACTGGAGAGCCTTTTATGCAAGAGAACTTGAAGAATCCAGAAAGGAGAATGAAGAGCTTGAAGAACTTGAAGCATTATTTGCAAGGAAAATGCCAAAAGGTCCAATTGGAAGTAAGTATGAAGGTAAAGCACCCTTTAAATGTTTTAACTGCAATAAGATTGGTCATATGGCTTCAAGATGCCCTGATAGACATGCAAGATTAAGAGAAGAAGCTAGAAGAACATACAAGCCTAATCCTGAATATTAGAGACAAATTTAAGAAGAACAAAGACAAATCTTGTTACATTGTTGATGAAGGTGTGACTGATGATTCTGATGAGGATCCAATAGACAATGGATGGGTTTTTGTTGCTATAATAGAAGATCAGCTGGCACCTACTGCTCAACCGGTAGAACAAGCCCTAGCAGCTAAAGTTGAAACAAAGGATGAATGGATCATTGACTCTGGATGCTCACATCACATGACTAGAGGCAATATCATGAATAGAACTGGTTTGGAAATTGCAAAATCATGAATAGAACTGGTTTGGAAAATGCAACCGGTAATCAGACTAGAGGCAATATCTTTCATTTGAATAACAGTGAAAAGGCATGCTTAATTGCACATATAGATGAAAGTTGGTTATGGCATAAGAGACTATGTCATGTAAACTTTGATTGCATGGTAAAAATCAGTACTTCTAAGGCAGTTAGAGATCTACCTAAAATTGTAAAACCTCAGAATACAATTTGTAAGGAATGTCAATTTGGAAAACAAGTTAGAGCTAGTTTCAAAAGTATTCCAGAAAAATCCAATAATGCTCTTGATTTAATTCACACTGATTTATGTGGTCCAACTATAACTAAAATCTTACAAGGTGATAGATAATTCATGCTAATTGATGCCCTGCAAAGTGGACAAGATTAGTCTAAGATAAAACCACACACAAGACAAGAAACAGTTAGTGTTAGTCAATCAAAAACTAATCTAAAAAGGCATATCAAGAGAGACACTAAAAACATGAAAGTATATTTAACTAAAGAAGCAAATAGGATGAGGCATCTCCAAATACCTCCTAACATGCTCTTAGCTCCTTCTCCCTTGTTCCTCTCCTCTCCAAGTTCCAAAATAGTGTAGCTCTCAGCAGCTTTTTGCACTATGGATGCTTATGGAGGATTGAGATTGTAGTATTGTGCTCTAAATGTAAAATGAAAAGATAATATCAAGCTATTGATGCTAAAATGATTAATTTTAACCAAAATGACAAGATATTAGTTAATTATGCTAAAATGCTCTCTTAAAATGCCTATAGCTTAAATGCATACAAGTTTTCAGGATCTGGATTATGAAGAAATGGGCTCTATTTATAGGAAAAATGGAGCAATGGATGGTTGAGATTGAGTAATCTCAACAAGGGTCATGATTGAATGATTTCAAATCCATGTGAAGGCTTTCAACCCAATCCCAGGATGACAAGTGTCAATGTGAGATAGATTGAGAGGAGAGGGAATAAGCATTAAATGCCTGATATGACCTTGGAAGTTAAAGTCAAGGTTAGTTGAATGAATAAACTCTTTATTCAAAGAATAAAGCTTTTATCCAATGGATAAAGTCTTGTGCAAATGTGAAATGGAGGAATATGGTCAAAACAATAAATGTTTGGGGGGACAAGTTTGAAATAACCATAAATGGTTATGTAAGAGCCATAAATGGTCATTTAAGAGCCATTAGTGGTCTTAGAAGACTTTGGGGGTTAATTTGTTGAACACACAAAGCATTAAATGCTTTTCAAAGACTTTGGAGTCTTTGAGAAGTGACTCCATTTTGCTTAGGAATGTGACAATAATTAGGGGATGGATTAGGCTAATTAGGAAGGGGTTAGAAGAATCTAGAAGGGGATTAGATTTTGTAAGTGGATTTGGTGGGTGAGGGAAAATAGGATTTTATTAAAATAAAAATTCATTTATTTCAATAAATGTGTGCAAGTTGCATTTGTAGGAAAATGCAAGTGGGGGGGGATAATGATTTAAATAAATGTTTTATTTAATTTATTTAAAAGAGGAAAAAGGGGATTTAATTAAATAAATAGATTTTATTTATTTAATTGATTTCAATTTGATTTAATGAATTAATTAAAATAAATTGAATAATTTATTTAATTAATAGAAGAATGTTTGGAGACGAATTAATTAAATATTAATTTAATTAATTGATGGCTAGTGGATTTTTAATCAAATAAATAGCGAATATTTATTTAATTAAGCTGGACAGATTTGTGTGACTACACTAATTATTGATGATTATTCTAGAATGTGCTAGGTTACTTTTCTCAGAGAAAAACCAGAAGCACTTGGGAAGTTCAAACTGTTCAAAGCAATGGTTGAAAATGAAACCGATAAGAAAATCAAATGTTTAAGATCAGATCAAGGAGGAGAATTCACATCTAAGGACTTTAATACATTTTGTGAAGTGAATGGAATCAGAAGACAGTTATCAGCACCTCGCACACCACAGCAGAATGGAGTTGTTGAAAGGAAAAATAGAACTATCTTGGATGCAGCAAGAAGTATGTTATCAGAAGCAAATCTACCACATGTGTATTGGAGAGAGGCAGTTAGCACTGTTGTCTATACATTCAACAAAGTTCACATCAAAGGTGAAACCGGTAAGACCCCTCATGAACTATGGTTTGGTAATACTCCTACTCTTAAGTATTTCAGAATTTTTGGAAGTAAATGTTATATTAGAAGAGATGAGTATATTGGCAAATTTGATCCACGAAGTGATGAAGGAATATTTCTTTGTTATTCATCTAAGAGCAAGGCATATAGATGTTTTAATAAGAGATTGCAGAAAATTGTTGAGAGTACAAATGTAAAGATTGATGAACAATTTAGAGGAACTTCAAGGTATATAGACTCTGAACCGGCAATAGAAATTGTGACAAATGAACCTATACTGAATCCACTGGTACAAAATGAAGATCCAGTTACTCCGGTATCATCAGAGGATTCCACAGTAATTGAAGAACAACAACAAACTAAGACACCCCGGTATGTAAGATTGAATCATTATGAAGATCAAATAATTGGAAACAAATTTAAAGGAGTTATGACAAGATGAAGATTGGCAAATGAAGAGGTATGTCTTATTTCTTAAATTGAACCATCATCTATCAATGAGGCATGTGAAGATAAATTTTGGATTAAAGCTATGGAAGAAGAATTAGAACAAATTGAGAAAAATAATACTTGGACATTAGTTCCCCGACCTAAAGATAAAAATGTAATTGGAACCAAATGGGTATTTAGAAACAAACTTAATGAAGATGGTAAGGTTGTCATAAATAAAGCAAGACTAGTGTGTAAGGGATATTCTCAAAAAGAGGGAGTTGATTACAATGAAACCTTTGCACCGATAGCCAGAATTGAGGCAATTAGATTATTCTTGGCTTTTGCAGCTCACAAGGACTATAAAGTTTATCAAATGGATGTTAAATGTGCATTTTTGAATGGAGATCTTGAAGAAGAAGTATATATTGAACAACCTGATGGATTTTCTTTGACAGATGACAGCGATATGGTTTGCAGGTTCAGAAAAGCTCTGTATGGATTGAAACAAGCCCTAAGGGCTTGGTATGCAAGGTTGGATAAGTATCTTTTAAAGATTGGTTTTACTGAAGGAAATGCTGATAGAAATTTATATTACAAAATAACTAATGATGACATCTTGTTTATTGAAGTATTTGTTGATGATATAATCTTTGGAGGAGAAGATGGATTATGTAAGGAATTTTCTCTTAAAATGCAGCAAGAATTTGAAATGTCTATGATTGGAGAAATAAAATTCATTTTAGGATTGCAGATTTCATAGACTGATAAAGCTATATTTTTGAGTCAATCCAAGTACTTGAGAGAATTGCTAAAGAAATTTGGGATGGAGAACTTTAAACCGGTAAGCACACTTATGACTACAAATGACAAATTATCTCAAAGGGATAAATCTACACCTGTTAATCCAACTAGATACAAATCTATGATAGGAGGTTTACTATATTTGACACAAACCAGGCCTGATATTATGAATGCAGTATGTATTGTTTCTAGATTTCAGAGTAATCCTAGGAAAAATCATGAATCAGCAGTGAAAAGGATTTTCCAATACTTACAAGGCACAGCAAATCTTGGATTATGGTATCCTAGAGATGAAAATTTTGACCTATGTGCATACACAGATGCAAATTGGGTAGGAGATGTGGATGATAGAAAGAGCACCACTGGAGGAGCATTCTTTCTTGGAAAGAGATTAGTTTCTTGGTTGAGTAAGAAATAGAGTTGTACATCTTTATCAACAACAGAATCAAAATATGTTGCAACAACAACTAACTGTACACAAGTATTATGGCTTAAGTAAATGTTGAAAGACATAAAGGTAAAATGCAAGGAACCTATTACTATATATTGTGATAAAACTGCAGCAATTGATATATCTAAGAATCTGGCATTACATTCTAAAACAAAATATGTTTCTATCAAACTGAATTTTCTAAGGGAAAAAGTTGAAGAAAAGGAGATAAAACTGGTTTATGTGAACACTAAAGAATAGCTTGCAGATATTTTCACAAAACCTTTGCCTAAGGAGACTTTTGAATATCTCAGAGATCATCTTGGAGTCATACCACCACCGGTAGAGACTTAGACAGTTGATGATTGTCATCAACTGATAGAATTAAAAAGACAAATCTTTATTTCGGTATTTGATGAGGAAGCTACTTCGCAGGAGGAGTAGTTGGTAGTTTTGTATGGACTTGAATTTTGTAGCTTTGGCATTTGATGTCAAAGGGGGAGAGATATCTATGGAAAAACACATTATCTTTTGAGGAAAGATTGGTATTGAAAATAAATCTTTGGATAAACACATGTTGCTCCCAGGGGGAGAAATGGAGATTGTTGGTTTTTGATATTTGGCATTTTTGTTTTGGCACATTGATGGTTTTTCCATCTTGTGTTGCCATCAATGCCAAAGGGGGAGATTGTTGCTATTTTGGTATGGTTTTGTCATTGATGTCAACACCTACTGAAAATAAGCACTTTGGAGATCCAACAACATTCACCGACAAGCAAGTAAACTGTGCAACAGTTACTGGTATATGGTTCACCGGCAAGATATAATGTTCACTGGTATCTGGAATAATATGGAAGACACTTGGTAATGTTGAAGACATCGTGTGGACACTTTGTTTTGGTATATTCATATTTGCATATTTGCTTTTACCGGCAAATAGGTCTAGGTTATCTAGGGTTACACCGGTAGGTTTATCTTTTCCAGATCAGCATAGCACGCTATGGAGATGATTTATTATTGATGTAAATGCATTAAGACGACATGTTTAATTGGTTATTGCATTGGATATTATATTGTTTCTAAAATGATTTTATTGTAATATCTTGTAGAGCCGACCTACTAAAATTGGTCATAGGGTATGGTATAAATGTAAGATCTTATTTGTAAGATCAAGTGTGGAATGTGAAAAAGAATTGTGTGAAGGTATATGCAAGATCAAGTAGAGGAATACACAAAGACATCATTTGAAGGTGAAGTTAGGTTTTTGTATAAGCATATCAGCATTACACCGGTACTGAATCCAGCATATGAAGATGCTATTTTGTGCAGTACATTCTTATTGGATTTAACCATCCAACTGTAGTTAGTGTGACTCCCATTTTGTGATTGAGCAATGAGCTCTAGGCTATTGGCCTTTCTGCATGTGCAGACCCCATTTATGTACACTTACTATCTGCAGTAGTATCATCTGATTGTGGGTAAGGTTTCCCACCATGGTTTTTCCCCTTATAGGGTTTCCACGTACAAATATTGGTGTTATGTGTTGTGGATGACTTTATGTTTGTGTTTCATGCATTAACCTTTACCGGTATAGCAATTTATTGTTAACACTGTCTACCACGGCATACTTAACTGGTATACCGGTATTAAGCATTAAGTTGGTTAATTGGTTTTTGGTTTAAATTTATTAGACAACTGATTCACACCCCCCCTGCTCTCAGTTGTCTCTGAGACCTAACAGGATTTAGGTAAGTAGTTCTGGATGTGAATCACTGATGAGATACACTATAAGGCAGTGTTATCTTGGATCTAATAGCTGCTAGATAAAATCTTGTCATATGTCATTTTATGTTTTTCACAGTTTCAATCTACCCAATGGAATGAGGCACTAATAACAGCTAGCAATTGTGTTTACAATCAGTGTTGTTGTCAAAATAATTAGCTCTTGCTACAAGATTTGTTTGAATCAGAATATCTATTATTTTGTGTATGTGTGTTTATGAGCTGAAATGTCTCATGGCTCCAGGAAGTTGAGGAGTATTCTCCTTTTCTGTTGAGCCCATATGAGAGCCATTAATTTTAATAACTTGAAGATTTGTTCACTCTCATTGCTCCACTTTAAATTGTAGATCAATGGATGATTAGCCATCATTTAGCATCTCCTTAAATTGTTGTTGATCCTTTTGGTGAGATTATCTGCTTTATTTAATATCATTTACAAGTGTGGTGCAGAGATTGTAAATGCATTAAGGGATCACCCTCCCTGGTTTTGCAGAGCCTAAAGTGTAGAAGGATCTTGTATCATTGTTAATTTGGTCCAATTCCTTGAAATTTTTGATAATTGAGGCTGGCAACCTCATAGGAAATGGAGAGATCAACTTGGTTGTTGCGTAAGCGTAAAACCCAATTTGGGAACAAACAAAAATTGGTGACTGGTGGGGAAATATTGCATAACATTTTATGGGTTCTTCTGTGGTTTGATGGTTTAGCTTTCCTCCCACATCATAAGACCCAATTATTTTGCCTCATAGAGTTATGAGCTTGATAAATTTGTCCCTTGTCAGTTGGAGTCAACTCTCATGAATGTTGTCTGAAAATATGTTGTATTTCATTTTTTAATGTAAGTTTGTCTAGATTTGTCTCCTATTTCATGACTATTTCAATACCTCACAAGTAGTGAGTGGCAACTCTGAGTTCTCTGTACTAGTGTGCATTATTTGAAGAAGAACCAAAGAATTTGCAGTAGAGATGAAGAAGACTTGAGCTCTTATGATGAAGTACCCTGACAAGTTGAGGATGAAATCCATATGAATGCAATATCATGATAAGGAGGTGTTGCAGTGCTGGTTTTTGAACAAATTTGACCTGTGAAGAAATTCCATCTTTTCAAATATTTGTCCTCTACAAAGAAGTGGCGACTCAACCAAAGAACCTAATGAAGATGTGGGGGTAGCTCCAGATCTACCAATATTTCGAACCAGAAAGTTGATTTGCAACCACTACAATATTTCCAGGTATTTTGACTTTCATGAATCAAATGTTTTTCTATGAAAGTCATTTGTAGAAAATGTTTCCTTACCCAATGTTGTAGCACTAAGTAAAAGGGAGAATGTTAGTTTTCATATTTGCATACTTTTTAGTCTCATCTTTTAGTTATATGCTTATATTAAGAGAAATATGCAATCTTTGTAATAGGTTTATTCAAAAGTCTTAAGTCTGATATTTCAGTCTTATGTATGTTTTGCTTTTACTTAAGACTTTGTTGAAAAAGAGAGTCAATAAATGTATAACAGTGAAGTCTAAATGAGAAGCTTGTAAAGACAAGCAAGATGTATGGTCATAAAGTTGTCCCTGGTATAATGAGTGATCAACAACTTGAGGAAGGTCAGCTTAGAAGGGTTTTCATCCCTAAACATTACAGACCTTTAAATTTTAGCAACATTGAAGGGTACCCACATCCCTTCCCCATTGAGATTAAGGATCATGTACCTTTGTTTCATGCACAAGAATCTGAATTAGCACTCCACCATGTCAAGATATTCATAGAGTTTGTTGAAGACTATCAGCTTTACAATGAAGATATAATCATGAAGTTCTTTGTGAGATCATTGAAAGATAGTGCAAAGGACTGGTATGAATGTTTAGCAACACAAAGTGTATCTTCATGGGATTGCTTCAGGAGGTTGTTTTTGGAGAGATTCAGCTATGATACAGTTAGTTATGAGTAGCCTCCTAGTCCTCAGATTTTTCCAACATGTGAGGATACAATGTATGCACAAGAGCAACCCGTGTCAAGTACTGAATGTGCATCTCAAAGCATGTGTGTCCCTGCTATCCCAGCTTATGATTTTTAGTAGTATGAGCAATTTTATCAGCCCCAAATAGCACAATAACATAGCTTCTGTGTGGAGAACCCAATGGTGTATATCAATACTCAGCTAGACATAATAAAACAAGTGGGTGATAAACCTTATGTATTATTGTCCATATTTTTGAAGGCATTCCAAAATATTCCTATGAGTTATATTCTTCAAGATTATGAGCGGGTAGACTTATTTTTGCAAGTCTATGAACCTGATGTTGTTCATTGGCCAAAGAGAACAAAACCGGCTAATATGGATCAGATGGTTGTATGGATTGACATATTTGAAGATGTAAAATCTAAGATGCATCAAGATGGTGAAAGTTTGCATGTTGATAATGACAAGGTTGAGCAAGAGTGTGATGACATTGCACGAGTTAATAATGATACTCCCTATGTTGTTGAAAATAAGTCACATGATCAACATGAAGGAGACGATATGTGTGAACAATAGAGAGTTGAAGAGCATGAACCTAAAATTGAATGCCATGATAGCCTAAATGAAGATGGATATAAATATCTACAAGGACAACATTCTTTTGCGTATGATAACTATGATTTCGAGAAGGTTGTTGGAGATACAATTTCCCATAACATGACAAACACATGCTCTCATGAATCCAGCAGGTTTTCAGTTGAAGAGGATAGCAGTATGGGACCTTTCAATGAGCAAGAGGACACATGTTCTATCAACAGTGAAGGAATCTCAGACTTGCTAGCAGCAAAATACTTGAGATATACACATGGAAAGAGTGATGAACTTATGCACCCTAACGATTTGGTTTTTGATAGTGAGGTTCTCTCTTATGATGCATTAAATAGTGCATCTACTATCAATCTCCTTCACATGATGGAACTAGCTGATATGCAAGAGGACAAAGAGCTTGAATGCATGGGATTCTTTGATTTCAACTTTGACATGTGTGCTAATAATAAGGATTTATGTGCTAATAAACACTCGATTGTTTCTTCTAGCAGCATGTGTATGGATGCTAATGACGGCACTCTTTGTGAGAGTGCTAGTGCACATGAGGGGGAAGTGGCTATTGGTGGCTATGATCAAAGTAGTGATGGGATGGGAGAGTGTGATAATGAATCCAATTTACCGAGTAGATGCAAACCCCCAGCCCAGTGTGCTGAACCTTAGGATAATGAATTTTTATGTGAATGGGAATACAAAACACATGCATATGAGAGGATTAGTTGTGATCCTTTTCCTTCTCTTGATAAAAAATTGCTTATTATGTATAATGGGAAGGTGAATTCTTTTGAGAGTTCCTCTTTTGATGATCAAAATAATGATTTGAATGAAACCTATATTCTCAGTTGTGTACTAGATCATGAGTCTTTGTTTTCTTAGCTGAGTGATGTCTTTATAGAGTAAAAATGATTTGAGTCATGATGCATGTTATGTTCAACATGGAAGTGTGTTTTTCAATGAGCATGACTTGTTTTGGTCACACAATGTTTTGAATTTTCAATCATTGCACAAGTTTCAGAAGTTCAATAGTGAGTGCAATGATGATTTTAAGCATAGTAGCTAGATAAAAAATTCCATCATGTTTGACCAATGGCATCCCAGCTATGTTATCAGATTGGTTTCAATGAAGTCAAAGGAAAACCATGTTTATGATAGAGGAAAGCATTGCTTGACCTTTTCAGATGGTCTTGGGCCATCACATGTGATTTGACCTTCAAGCCACAAGCAACTTG